>NC_138788.1:36941250-37016250 GCF_965178545.1 Coloeus monedula | reverse complement strand
TTGGAGACCATTCCCAGGTCAAACTGGAGAAAACACAGAGAAATACCCTTGGAAAAGCACTTACTTAGGGTTTTATACAGATTTCAGTTAACTCGGAGTTTGAGCTGTGCCACTTCATTTGAAACACAAGGCAAAGTGCAAATTTACAGAGACGTAATCAGAGAAGGTTCTTAACTCTTAAAATTTTGGAGCAACTTTATTATTAATAAATCTATATTTAAACTCAACTTTCATGCTGATATTTACCTGATATGTTTTTTAAATTATTTAAATCCCTTTTTACGTAACCTTTATGGCAAAACACAAGAGCCAAAACGGACGAATCAAAAAACCTCCGGCAGAGTGACATAAAACCTCTGCAAACATTGTGAGATTTTTTTCCCCCCACTCATGTAAGCTATTGCTTTGCTGGGAATATCTCCATCCTGGAGTGAGTTTTTATGGACAAGCTATATGGAAATGGGGGTTTTAAATAGTTACAACCCCCCTAACGGTACCGACACAGCTCTGAGGCTGCAATAAATCACCGAGGCACAGCCACGTTTGCTGGTGCTGGAGGCATGGGACACCCTCCAGTTTCGTGGTGCTGCTTGTCCTCACTCATCTCTCTGGATCCAAATGAGGGAGAAAGACAGGAAGAGAGGAGGAGATGGAGAAGGAGGAATCCAAGCTGTTCAGAACCCCCCAAAAGACTGCAGGAATTGGACATTCACCTGGAGTTTCCTCTCTGTGCAGCAAGAGTTTGTCTCAAATTTTCATTCTACTCTTAAAGGAGGTGAGAGTGCTGGAGAGGAGGACTGGAATTTGAGTTCCAAATTAGAATAGAAGCCATGGATACTGGGAAGGATCGCTGCTCTGGGGATTACAGAAATCCCTCCCTTTTGGTTGCAATCCCAAACTGCCTCAACTTTTTGCCCCCAGCTGCTCACTGGGATTTTCAGTCCCCAGTCACCACATTCCCATGAGGTTTTGCTGCAGCTGCTTTTGGCACACCCTTTTTTAGCTAAACATGATGCCACATCTTCCTAGGTATGGAAAGCAAACCCTTGCCAAAGCATATTGGGAAAACTCTGGTTACTCCTATGCAGTAAATGGAATATCCAAAGGTGTGGGAATTATCGTGTACAGGAGTAAAAGGAAGTTCTTCCAGTACTCACAATATCACGGGCAAAGGGAACTGGACAAGGACATAAATCAACCTTTTCTTTAAAACTCCAGACTCCGAAATCATAGCAGAATGGAAGATCTTCTTCCAAGTTCATCCCAGAAATTGAGTAATTCTCTGTATGGGTCAACTTTGCAAAGTACTTATCAGACAAGGATGATGTTGATAAATCCAGAATTCTGGAGAACAAAAAGGTTTTTTGGAAATATTGGGTTACATCAAGCAAGCAAGAAGCACAAGAATCCAGAAATCTTCCACAAACTGTTCAACTTGGCATCATCTGAGATTTTTAAGAGGACCAACAAATGAATTATCTCCAGTCCAGAAAAAATTCAGGAAGTTACCCTTCCCTCTGAGCAGGGAAGGGTGTGCACTTCCCAAACTGCTGATAAACCTACTGCCTACCTGGAATCATGGGCAGGATATTACCAGAAAAGTCTTTGTTATGTACATGGACAAAGCATTGACATAAATTGGCAAAACAATAAATTATTCAGCCAGGATGGTTCTCTGCAAATTTGTTTTGACATCATGCCTGAGACCCCAAGCTGAGGGATAGGAAGCACAGAGGAATTTACCTTCCCATTTAAACTATGGATTCCTAGGGTCCTCAGCCCAGCTGGTGCCAGCCTGTGTAGGGAGTGAAAAGGCATTTGTGTTTTTTAGAGTATCTCCAAGAGGTTTACTCATCCTACAGAAAATCCAGCACCGCAGGAAGAAATCCCAGCAGTTTGATTTCTTCTGTGAAATTTGGTTGAAATTATCCAACAGGTTAAAAAGGTTCCTGGGAGGACTGACAGACTGACAGATGGTTCTATGGAGTGTGGAATTGTTCAAGCCTCATTTCACTTGGAAACCAGGTTAAAGACAAGCAAACAGTGAAGCACAGGCAAGAGGCAACCAACCCCCACCCCAAGTTCAGAAATAATGCTGGGAAAATCCCACGATCCTGGGGCTGCAACATCTGATCTTCTTCCCCCTCTCATTTGTCTCATTCCTGCTTCTTGCTCAGGACAGTCATGTCTTTTATACCTTTGAAGGATGAAACTCTTGACTTCTATGGTTTTTTGGGATGCACCCACTTCATGGTACGTGCTAAACAAATAAAATTTGTGTGTGCAGGCAATATTTGTATAGTTTTAATATCTAATGATCACACTGTGACCTGACTATAAAAGATTTTAGCACCTCTCTATCAAGGTAGTGACAGAACTGATTTTCTACCATTGTCTTTTATTTATGTGAGGAGGGAACGGGCGAGCAAAAGCAGCGTTTGGGTTGAAATTGTCTTTTTTTCCCTTCACAGCCTCATTTGAGGAATCTGAATCGGCATAACCCGGGATGTATTGAAGCACAGCTATTATCCCCACTGCAGAAGGAATGTGCTCAAAGCTGGAGAAACCAGGTCCATTCCTAGCAATCCTCGAGTTGATAATCACCTTTTTGCCTGGGTGGCAAATTCCTCACCCCCTCCCTTTTCCAAGCCTATCCAGAGCAAGGCTTGCTCCAGCTGGTTTTCCAGGATTCCCACTTTTCCCGTGGCCGCTCTTTCCAAGGCTGTGGGAGAGGAGGCTGTGCCAGCTCGTGCTGCGGGGACTGGGCACAGGTGGCAGCAGTCATGGGCGAGCATGCCCTCCTGCCCAGCCCTTGCCGAGGGGTGGGACACGAGCCAGGAGGGTTTGTGTTGTTAGTGCTTGGCAAGGCACATCCCGGCCCTGCCGGAGGGAAGCTGGTGCTGGCCAAAGGGGAGCCAGGCTCTGTAGGGCTCCGGGAGATTGGGGTATTTTTAGATGCACCGAGGGAAGAATGGATTCCACTTGTGGGTCATCTGACTGAAATTCTCTTTACACAGTGGAAAAGCACAGGAACTGGCAAAAAGGGATTTTCCTGGGCAGTCTGGAAGCTTCATATGGACCCTGCTGATGACCTGAGGGAGACAAGTGTGCTTAGAGTTCCTAAACAGCAAAGTCCATTCATCAGCCTGAGGTGGAAAAGCTCTTTTTTATCTCCAGATGATCCAAAACTTGAGTCTGGTATTAACCAGACCAAGGTTTCACATTGTATTTTAACTTTGCATGGATCAGTGGTGAGGACTGTTGGACATGTGGAGAAACTGCCCTCAGCTCACAGATATCCACCTTTCCCACCTCTGCTAATGAAGGCTGGTTAAATTTTCCATCACAGTCCTGAAAGATCTCACAAGTGCTTTAAATTCCTACACTCCAGCATGTATTTGTAGAGCCAAAGAAAAATCAATCCATTGCAATAACAAATGAAAGAGTTATTTTTAAGAATTAACATGCATGGGATTCACCAAACATTTTGAAATTCAGTATCTTCCACAACACTGAAATCAGACAATTAAACTCTTTTGGAAGGTCACGATTAAAAAAAACAAACCAACACATAAATTTGAGTTCAACAGTGGCAGCTCATTTCTAATCTCTAATCCGTGGGTTTGCATCTCTGTGTGTCTTGGAAAATGCACTCCTAGGCATGCATGTGCAAGTCCAATCATGGATTTTTTGAGATACCTGGTGATCTGCATTTGAGTAGTCGAGATTAGACTTGAGCCTTTAGTCTCTTTCAAGTGCTTAAAGAGCTGCCTCTTCGGCCTCAAGCCAAACCAGTTTTAAGAAGTAGCTGGAGGAGCATTTAAAATTAATCTTCTCAATTCTGCTCCTGGATTGGCAAGTGTTTGGCAATTCCTTTTGTTCAGCTGGAGTGGGAGGTTCTCCTTCATTTAACACTGGGACCTGTCTTCGAGTCAAACCAAGCTATTTTTTGAGGTGGTCCTTGCCTGACACCTCTCGTCTAGAAAAAGGCACTGAAAAAGTCAGAATAGAGGGATCAAAACATCTGAAATAATCTGGGACTAAGTCCATTCCCCAAAAAAGGAATTCAGCCATTCAAAGTACTTTTAATACTCTTCCAAGCATCATTTCTTATTTGGTCTGGGACTCCAGGCTTTGTCACCACTGCTGACTTAGTCTTTTGCTTGATGTTAAATCTCAGTTGAAATTCTGGGAGTCTTTAACATTCAGCCACACAGCTCAGCCCCAAGTTTTCAGTCTTGCCAGACTTCTTCCCAACATGTGAATGTTTTCACTGGAATTTCATGGAATCGTAGAATGCCTTGGGTTGGAAGGGACCTTTCAGATCGTCTAATTCCAAACCCCTGCCATGAGCAGGGATGTCACCCCCTAGATCAGGCTGTTCATCAGAAGATTCAATGTTATCCTCAGGTATCTGTTCCGAGGGCGATAAAAATCCACAACATTCCCCTGAAATGCAAGAAAAGATAAATTTGGTGATGTCACTCTCTATCAACTCTGAAAAATCGGAGCTGAAAAAGTTTTGGTACCTTTGCAACACCTTTTCTTTGCCTCTGGAGCAGGGAAGGCCTGTTGGAGATGACACTGGATGCCAATCCAGCTTGGAATTGGGCTCTCCGGGCAGTTAATTAAGATGTTTCTTCCTTCACTCCCAAACTCAGTACGTTTCAATCTGTTTAATTCTCCCAGGAAGTCAAAAATAAAGCCAGGGAAGAACCATATTGTCGCACAACTGCAGTGGTCTCCAAGGAAAGGTTTTGCTCCCAGCCTGGTCGCAGAAAACTTTGGGAATGTTAGGAACACCCAGATGTAAAACCTCCAAAGAAAAATACAGGAATTGAGTGGTTTTTTTCCTTCTGAAGATCTTTTTTTAGGACAGATTAGATTTGCAACTATTATAAGCATCTAATTGTTTTTCAAAATCTGGGGTTTGATAAAAATAAAATAAAATAAAGGTGGGGTTTTTTTAACAAAGCATGTTCCTGTGGGATTGTTACTTTTGTGAGAGGTGCTCTGGGTACTTCAGAGCTTTTGGTGATCAGTCTTTTCTGTGTGCTGGACTTTTGCCTTCCAGCCATCCTAGATGCGTGAACTCCCAACACTCCGTGTACATCCAACACACCACAGCAGGATGGGAGGCAGCCTGGATTTCTGGAAGACAAAAGACAGCCGGGACATGGATTCTGCAAGGAAATGAGGGCATCCAGCTTTCATTTCCAAGAGGCCTCTGGTATAATTTCAGCATCCTGTTACACTCTGGACTCGCTTGTTTTGCACACACAGGAACCCAATTAGAGCTGTCCGAAGAGCCTTAAAAAAAAAAAAGATGAACATAAGAAGCCTTGATTCTCACAGAAAAAGACACTTTCTGCTTAAGATTTTCAAGTCCTCAGTCACAGCTGGCATGCCTGAGTTTTGGACAGAGCTTTCCCAGTTTCTCAAATATAATTTCTTAATCTTTTTCTTCTGAAGTCTAATCAAGACAGGGGACATTTTGGACAGGAATCATTCCAAACTCCTTTTTTTCCCTTTTTTTTTCTGAAAAATCCAGATGATTAACATCCCTCTCTGCGCTGCTGGTGCACAGGCACTGCATTTCCTTGTTTTTGACACAAGTGGGATTAGTGGAGGTTTGCAACAAAGGCTTTTCTGACAGTCTGCGTAGCCACGGCCAAACCCAGGAATACTGGGAATCCTGATGAGAAAGTCTGCTCGTTTCTAACCCAACGAGGTTTGGAAAAGTATTTAAACTTTTGGAGCTTAACTAAACCTTCAAACCTTTGGGTATTGTCACACTGGGAACTGTGATAACTGCAGGTTTTATTATATGTCTTTCTCCTGCTATTTAATGTCCAATTAATTTCATGATAGGGCATATTAAAAAGATGCTTCGTGTATGGAGGAGGATTGCATTGTGCTCTAACCATTTATTGTAAAGCTACAGAGAGTATTTTAAAATAAATAAATATAAATTTGTCCTAATTTTTACTTAAAAACCCAATTCTTGGTTTACTCCAAGGTTTTAAAAGAATATGGAGCATGACTTTTTTTTTAGGAAAGCTAAGCATCGCTCTGGAGGATAAATATCCCTCTGACCCCTATGAAAATCAAGACACAAGGCCAGCATATGGAAATTATTTTCCTCTTGACCGTGACTTGCAGAAGAGACGCCTGGAAATATTGTGCTGTTTGTTGGTAGCAGCCTTGTTAAACTGCTCCCCCCGCAAGGACAATAAAGTGGCAGCACTTAACAGCCCAGCACAGCCATCAGGAACTCTCCCCTCTGTCTGGGTGCCACTGCAGGAGCTGGAATTCATCTCAGCACTCAGGGGAAGTGCGGGGTGAGCTCAGTTTTAAAGACTCAGGGCTGGTTTGGGAAGCTGGTGAATATTTGATCGTTAATTGGCTCCTTTTGCTGCAAGAAGCTGCCCCTGAGGACAGGTCCCTCCTGGTGCCCATGAGCTTTAAACACATCTCTGGCCTTCTTAGGTGCTCAAAATGAAGTGGAATTTGGGATGTGGAATATCTGGATACGTTCTTGCCAGGATTGGGTCCAGCAGCAGCATGGAATCATAGAACATCCTGAGTTGGAAGGGATCCACAAGGATTACTGAGTTGCACAAGATATCCCCAGAATCACACCACGTGCCTGAGAGCATTGTCCAAACACTCCTTGAGCTCTGGAATGGTGGATAGGGATAATCTGCATGGTTCAGGTGTGCCCCAACATTCACAACCATCCCAATCCTCTTTGTTGTGGAGGTGACACAGAAATGCAGCTTGGTACAAAACCTATAGATACACTTACGGTTTTTTCCCCTAAAGATCCCAGATATCCAGACTTCATTTAAAATCCCACTTCTGTCCTAGGCATGCTTTTTAAGTGGGTGTCTTTGGGTTTGCATTGCCCTGTGGCAGTGGACATCAAACAGGGGTGGACAGTGTATCCCATCTAGGAGTGTCCCACACTGAGGCCACTGCCTACTCCATCCCCTCAGGTTTCCTGGTGTTGACATGGGATGAACTCGAAGGCACAAGAGATGTAATCAGCTCACACTTCAGCAGAATATAATAGGACATTTGCATTTTCATTCCTTTCTTTTCCAAGTCACCACCCACAGCTTCGTTTCCACGCCTAAATATAGAAGGGTGATGTTTGCACGTTCTTTTGTTCTAAAATTCAATTAATTTTTTATTAGCAGAAATAAATAATTAATAATTTTCCTTAAACTTTCCAAAACTCTCCGCTGCTGGAAGGACCTCACGGTGCCTACACCACACAGATCTGCTCCCTGCAAAACTTTTTAAACAATTCCAGCCTCCAGCATCGGCAGCAAGGTTCAATTCTTTTGGCTGTCAGATGAAAAAGGGCTCTGCTCCTCTCAGGAACATGCAAAGTGTTTCATCCAGAGTGATATTTGCCTAAAAGATTTCTCTCTCCAGCTTTCACTCAGAAACCTTCTGCCAGTCGTGTCCCAAGGACCAGCTGCAGGGAAATTTAGTTGAAATGTGTATAGAGAGAGAAGAGGGAAAATTGTTTTGCCATTTATTCCAAACCAATTCTGGCATGAGATGAACATGCATAGGAAGCCATATTTATAAAGGGCACTCTCTACGCAGTGCTGGATCTGGGTAAGTCCCTCTGACAGCCTTAACTCCAAAAACCAGATTAGAACTATCCAAGATCCAGCATTTTTCATAAGTACCAGTGGTTGGTTTTTTTCCCTGCCTTTTGGGGACTGTATAGCATGGGCTACAAAGCCAAGAGGGATCTATAGGATGACTGAGGCCAGTTTTGTCCTTCACTTCCCTCACTTCCAGCATTAAAGTCTTGTTCATAAATACCGAGTGCAAATTGAATACTTAGCCCAGCCCTCTCCGCTCTCGTTCTGCCCTCTTTGAAGTTGAACAAATGAAGGGTTACTTCTCAGGCAAGGAAAAAAATTGAGGTTGATTAACCATGGGCATGCATAATTTATATGGAATTTGAACATCCTGTGAAAATGGGCCAAAGATGTTTCTTTATAAATTGGGCTCCATGAATTCGAGATGATCTTTAGCATTTATTATTGCTCAGGCAGCATCAGGGGCGTGCAGCTCTGCATTGTCTGACTCAGTTTCCTCCCAGCCACTTGATTTAAATGCTCAGCTCCCTGTCAGCCTCACCAAGTCAGGTTTTGCATCATGTTACAGCCCTCCAGTGCTGCCCCGTGGTTTGTAGGATGAGGAGTGTTGTTTGGGAGCGATAGGGTTCCCGTTTGAAACGATGCCTCCTGGAAGAGAACCAGGAAAAATGCCTTGTGACCCTAACCTCAGTCCAGGTAGCACATTGCCTGCTCTCTGACAAACCTTGCATGTGCCTTTAAGAAACAAAAATTAATGCAAAGCTTATTACAATCCTGGTGGTTGCTAACGCTTTCTCTCCTCCACTGTCCAAGTGTCTGAATTTCAGCTTCAGATGAGTGTGGCCTGCTGGGATTTGAGCTGCCAGTTTAATTAGTGTTCAGTAATTTCAATAATGAGTGACAATTCATTGGGGCTTTTAGGTTGGTCTTCTGTTCAGAAGCAAATCAATAATCCACAGTTTTTCCCCTTCTTTAAAGACAAGAAAGTGGCATGTGAGCTACATCAGATGAGAGAAAATAAATGAGGAAAAGCACAACTCCCTCAGTAACTTGAGAGGCAATTGGCTTTAATGGTGTGGGCAGCCTCCCTGGTTTGTTGATGTTATTGGATGAACAGAAAGGTCATTAGTATCTGGAAAGGGGCTCCAAAGATTCTCACAGTAAACAATTTGCCCTGGCTGTAACCATAGTGATTTGGGTAAATGAACACAGGTATACGGATTACTACTGTATTCCCCAGGCTGCCTATATTATTGCCTCAGAAGATATAAAAACAATTGAGGCTAATTGTATGAGAGTGAGTTTATTACAAACATAAATGGAAGGGGAAAAGAAACCAGATATATTGTTCAGAAGCTTTTTTAATCTCTTAATTTTATATGTACATGTGCACATATACATGTGGCGCACGGAATGCGTCGGTGAGAATGCTCTGTCTCCGTGTGCATTTCCATGTGGAAGTATGCACTGATAAATTTTCTCTGGAGATGACCTCCAGTTTGGTCCACAGGCCAAACTGCTGCTTTTTCTTTGGTCCACAGGCCGAGCTGGAATACAGGTTTTCCCCTCGCTGCCTGGAGCAGGATGTTTTCCACCACGAGTGCTGTTCTCTGGTTCAGACACCTTGGTGCTGGTTGACACTGGAGTTTGGAATGCTGAAGAACTACAAAGCCATTTATTTTTTTAACCCTGGAAGACTGAGAAGAACAGAACTGCCTGGAAACTGGGAAAAGGCATTGCTGTCCTCTGCATCACCAGTCCAGTACTGGGGAGTCACCCACTCCACCCATGGCACTGCACCCACGTAGAGGAGCAGTATTTTTTTGGAAGTTGCATTGCTCCCTTTTGTTACAGCAACAAAGAGCCAGCCTTGGCGAGGGGTTGTGATTTGCAGTATACAAACCCATTAAAAAAACACAAATGAAATACCCAGCTGGGAAGGTCAAGTCTAATGAGGTGGTCTGTTGTGAGAAGTGGTAGCTCACAGCATCCCCCATGTAGGCCAGAGGTGATTCCAAGTGAACAGCTGCTTATAATTATTATAATCTGACACTTTTCATCCACCTCAGGTGCTATTTTTTTCTCACAAGAGAGCAGATTAATTGTATATCAACTGATATACATAAAAAAGGGTTTGATAGAAGGCTTAATAAAGTAACATTAAATAGGCGCTCCCACTGAAATTCTAATGTGTATATTCTTAATTAAATTCCCTTGTACAGTACAGTAATTCAGGTGCATTTGGATTCCTTTTTCTTCCGCTGCATATAAAGTTTAAAATTATTGTTGCTATGAAACTGAAGGCAAATAAGAAGGGAAAAACCCAGTGAGTCTGACCCACATAGGCCCCTCTTCTGGAGGGAGAAAAATCAGTTAATGCTCCATCTCTCATTCTGCGCCGCGTCTACGCAGGTCCTCGGTATTCTCATGTTAAAGAATACGCTCTCCCATTAGAATTTCAATAGAGCCCTGCTCCCAGGTGAAAAGGCAATATCCACATTAAAATGAAGATATTATTAAAAAAAAGAAAGTACCATGTGCAGCAGTCTATTGACATCACTCTGGAGGGAAACTGTTGATTTAGAGGAGGAGAGGTAGCTGGGTGTGTGTTTAAATTGAACATCTGATAGCGCCGTTCCGCTGCTGTTTACTGGTGTTCAGCAGCCAAACACACAATGTTTACATGACTTCACAGCGTGTCCTTCCTCACAAATTGTAAAAAATAACCTGATATTACCCACGATAAGGAATACCCCAATTAAACCTCTTCTCTAAACACTGCCTGAGCAGTATTAAATTGCAGGGTTTGCTGTGAAGAGGGAACTTCCTTTGCAGCACAGGCGTGCAGGGTTTAATCAGACACGTTCAGAACAACTGCTGGAAAAAATGAATGGAATCTCCCGAGTCCCACGACGTTTCCTATTGAAATGAATGAAAGACACATGGGGTTTGCTAAAGATTTCAGGCTGGGCCTTCAGAGACTCTGCTGTCTTCCAGCACTGTGTGCTCGGTGTGTGCAATGGGGAACCTGCAGGAATGGACATCTGTGAGCCCTTCTCAAGGGGGCCCACCAGGACTCCAGCATTCAGTAAGGTGCCCCATGTTATGTTGCATCTGCTTGAGATCCATTTGGCTTGGATCCCTTGGAAGATCAGATTTTTCTCCATGCCTCCTTGGTATAAACAGAAAGTGCATTTCATTAAGGTAGTTTGGCTCCTTCCACTCCTGTTTTTAGTGCACAAGATCCTTGGACAAACCTCTCAGTGACTTCCTTGAGCTGCCTGGGACAGTTTTGCATCTCGTCCAGTCTGCTGTCCAGCACAAAGATCTCCTCACTTCCATAAAAACACTAATTTCTGTGAACTTCTTGGGATGACCCCAGCTTCCCACAGAGTCGTTAGGTCAGTGTTGAGCCTTCAGCATATAAGGAGGAATTTGTTTATTTTTCTAAATACTTCTGTTCAAAGCTCAGTGCTGGACAATGTCCTATGGTGTTAAATAGCACATTCCAGTCTAATCCCAAATTTCCTCAGCGTTTGGGAGATATCAGCTTCTTCTATTAATTACTATTTATTTCTATTTAAATCTTGAACTGGTCAAGCAATTTTCAAAAATAAAGAAAATCAATCCTGGTCCATAAAAACCTTTAGACTAGAGAGAAAGAAGGAGATGTACCATTCTTGAGATTAAGTTACACTGTATTTTGATAACAGTGGTTTAAAGAACCCCGAATACAGCCTTGCTCTTATCCAGTTCACATTACACATCAAAGCAAAAGTGGGACTTGCAAGAAGATTTTTATATGTATTTGAAATTTACCCCCAAATATACATTCAATACATACAGAGGGCATCTGGTCTCTTTTTTTTTATGACATGACCCTTTAGAAAACATCAACTTCCTCTCCCATCTGAGACAGGAAAAGAAGAAAAACCTCGAGAAATAATTTACAATTCATCAAAGTACTGCAGGGGGAGAAAAAATGTTAAAGCTGCCCCTTACTTAACTTGATTGTTTATTGGAGAGAAAAAACTTTAAAATTCCTCCAATATGATCTGAGTTCTTTGTGTTTGCCATGTACTTCCCAGGTTGCTGAGGTGTGATCACACAGACCCCCACGAGCTCCTCCTTCTGCCAGCTTTGCTCCCAGACATCAAAGATTTTGTCCAAAAATTCTCTGGTCTTTGTTTCCTCTGAGCCCTTGAGTCCTTGAACAGAGAAAGGGAGAGTGGGCAACTATGGTGGAGCAGGAATATTAAAATATAATACTAAATATAATGGTCCTGTTTTGGTAGAAACACAGAATGATTCGGGTTGGAAGGGACCTTAAAGATCTTCTCAGTCCAACCCCCAGTACACCAGGGTGCCAGACCAGGTCTGAAACTCAACTTGCAGCTCAAAAACTTTTGATGCAGATGCAGTTTGAAAGTAAAAGGTGCTGTGTATAAGCAGAGTATATAAAATATATTCCAAAGGAAGTGGTTGCAGGGTTGGTGAGGACGGCAGCTGACTGCGGATGCGAGGAATAATTACAATCATATTTGCACTGGTCCAGGATATCTTTTAAAATAAATTACAGACTCATCACCCTGCTGCCTCCTGGAAAACAGAATGAAACATTAATGTATCAACAGTTTATTAAGACAATAAAGCCTTTTTTAAAAACAACTGTACTTAGCAACTGTTAGGGAAAAGACAGAGAGCTCTAGCTCAGCCATTTGAGGTAAACGTGTAAAAATCAAGTGATGAAATATGGCAGGTATTTGGATATAAATTTCTTACTGGATACTGATATGAAATCCCACACACCTTTTGATGCCTGGGAAGTTTGTCATCCTCACCCCTACAAGCCATTGGTGGAACTGACTCTATAGTGGGAGTATTCAAAACTTTTTTACAGATAAAACCCATGGAAAAGAGCCTGGTGGGCATCAGATTACCTGCTGCATGTCCTTATCCATACTCTTGTGCTGAGCGCATCTAAATACTTCAGCTGGATGGGGCAAAAATCTGCTGACATCATCCATGGACTCTGCTCTGATTCTCCTGTAAGCAAATACTGAAATAACCATGGGAGAACAGCAGTTAGATGAGGAGAAATGCTAAGATCCTGATTCAGCAAAAGCTTTTACAAAGGTATTTAAAGTTAAGCACATGCTTAAGTGCTCTGCTGAATCAGGGCCTGGGGGAGGTCTTGTTATCTATGAAAGATTTCTAAGTAGGAAGTGGAGAAGGAAACCAAGGTGTACAATTACAGGAGTGTGCAGAGGAATGGAGATGTGGGAAAAGTTTTATTATCTGAACTTGCTCAAGAAACTCAGCAAAGAGGTGTAGAAACAAATACCCAGTCAAATGAAAGCAGAGGTGGAACAAAGGGAACGGGGCAGGGAGCTGGAGCTGGAGGAACATGAACTGACATTCCGGCAGGTGAATAGCAGAGGAAAACTTGGCTGCTGTACATGGAAGGGTAAAATACTCCAGGGAAAAAACAAAAACCAACCAAACAACAATCTCTGAACATTTATAACTCTCCCCAAGACCTCTTCAGCATTAGCTCTAGAAGGAAGGGGGAAATATTGACAGTCGGACCCTTGAGATGAATTCAGTTGGTCAGAGCATGGTGCTGACAGCACCAAGGTTGTGGGTTTGGTCCCTGTATGGACCATTCATTTAAGGGTTGGACTCAGTGATTCTTCTGTGTCCCTTCCAACTCCAACTATTCTGTGCTTCTGCCATTCAAGTTTTTAACTTTGGTGTTTCACCTGGGAGCAGAGGCAAGTTCAAGGGCAGAGATGTTCTGGAGTAGGAGATCCTTCAGGCCAGCAGGCAGGGAGGAGCAGGATGTGGTGAGAGTGCTGCAGCACCACCCTCAGCCATGGGGGAGGATGTCTGACAGAACCATCCCAGGATGGGACACAACCCCACACTTGGCCCTGGCAGGAGGCTCAGCACCACCACCACCACCACAGAGCTCAGCCCCACCATCCATGTTGGGTTTTATAATCTGCTTGTCCTCTCAACCAGCTGATGACATCCTGCATTGGATGTCACCTTGATTTGCTCAATCATTTGGGGAGGATCAAGGACCAATCAGCCTGTGGGGCCTGTGCAGGTTGAATCATCCCAAGCTCACACGCTGGAGAACCTCTCTGCAAAGTGAAACATGGGGCAGGGATGGGGAATGAGGTGGGATTTCCTTGAAATATGCTCTCCTGATCCAAACCAATGCCATTAATCCTTCCACTTCATCAGTCCTCTTTCCTCTGTTGATTATGAAGGACTAAAGGCAGAATGGAAACTCAGATGGCATAAATAGGCCAAAGACTCTTAAAAGCCTAGAAAAAAAAGATCATTTCAAGTGGCTGGTGCCTTTTAAGCCTGGTGAGTCCTTGTTCTGGAACCAGGAAGGAAGAGGAAGCTTCCTTGCCAAAAAGGTTTACTCAGGTGGTTCCTGCAGTGGAATGTGCCGAGTGTTCCTGGGCTGTTTTTTCTCGGCAGCATGTTTCCTCTGGGCATTTCTTTGATTATGCCCATGTAATATGATGATTATCAGATTTCAGTCACTGGTGCTGTTCTCCAGCTTGGCCTGTTGCAATAAATTAAGCTGGGCCTGTAGCTTAGTCCTGTATCAGGGTGCTTTAATCACGTAACGTGACCGTCGGATTCTCTGTCCACAAATTGGCCACAAGTTTGGTCAAATTATCGAATTACATTACTGGAGTAATATTAAAATCATGTGAGCAGGCTTTAAATCCCAGTAGTTCGTGAACTTTTTTTAATATCTGCCAAGCTGAACAATGGGACCCTTTGCAATCCCCCAGTGAGCACCTATTAAAACCACAATTTACAACTATACATATCATCTAACGTGTTAACCAGGTGTTCCAGTGTTATTGTTTGAAATTCTACCTAGGTTTAAATCAAATGAAGAAAAGCCAAAAGTCCAATTAAAATCCCACATTGCCTCTTTATCGTGTGTAGGTGAAAGACATTTGTTATAGATTTAATGGCAGAAATCTCATAAAATTTTAGGCCATCCTCTTTTCTTCCCAGTTTCTTGTTTCTTGGTCCGATTCTCACAGCTTACTGGCATTTCCTGTTCTTAGCTGTAAAAAAAATAGAATAAATCTAGGAATTTCTGGCTTAATTTTAGTAGCATCCTGGACACTCCAGCAGAATTTGACAATTGAGTGTTGTCATGGGATATTAAAATCCTGCAGTGGGCCCATTTAAGCTATTATTTCATAGGCTGTCCCTTAATCAGTTCCATCCCTCGGCTCTGCACTCTTTGCCAACATGTGTCTATTTTATTTAATAGTTCAGTGACAACAAATTTATGTTGCTAAGCTCCAAAAAGTAAACCTTACCAAAATACCTCCCCAAACTGCCTTTACAGACATCCACCAAAGTAATATGGAATTCAGTTGTCTTCACTTGGCCATAATTACTTCCAGACCCAGGCTGCCTATCTTTGTCTTTGGCCATTTTTCTCATTCCACCCCAGCCCAGAAATCGTGGTGTTTCTTTACATTTATGGTTTTCTACTTAGATTTCATTGTCACCCACCCCTCCTACCTTTTGATTTTAGCAGACCTTGACATTTAACTAGTGACCTAGCTCTCCCTCCAAATATATGTTTGCTTCTCTGTTTGACAAAAGGCTTGGCTTTTCAGTGCCCAATAAAACAAATTAATTTTCTTTCAGTGAGACAGCCTTCCCCACCCCCCTTCTTTTCTCAGGCATTAAAATTGGGACAGTGTAAAAAGTCACCCTTGCCTCGTTAATTTGAGATCCATTGAATAATATGATAAATGAGAGCAACTTTTTGTCCAGAATTAGTGAAACTGGCAAAAAATAAATGTGTCAGTTACAGCACATCTGTTCTCTTTTACGCTTTACTTAAGAAAATAATTCTTGCCAGATTTTACCCACCCATAATAATTACACAATTTTTACAGATGTAGTTTGTAACAGCTTCACTTTGGTCCAAAACCTTTAATATGACTTTGCAATGAATTTACTCCTTGGCTTGCACTTTATTATGTTTTTGCAATAAAAGGGCTGAGGTAAAGTTATTTGTTTCCAGCTCTGCACCTTTTGCTAACATTTTTATAAACAAAGCTGCTAGGCTCGAAGTGATTGTTGCTGTCATCACCACTGTTACCATTGCAATTACTGCACGGTTTGCATTTGGACATTTCATTTGGCTCTTGCTCCCAGTCTGTTTTCCTTGTCCTTAATTATCTGTTCTTTGGGAGCACCAGACCAGCAAGAAGGGCACTCATGCATGTCCGGCTGCAAATGATAAACCATCATGACTTCCATTGATGTTTAAAGACAACGCTACTAATTATTGGAAATGGGTCCTGACTAGGAAATTTTGAGGCAGATCCAGAAATCTCCACGTTTCAGGAGTGGTAGGGCCTCGAGGTTTGATTTGGCCCCTGGAAACACATCCTGAGCTCCAAAGTTCAGGTCATTCCATGCCAGGGACTTGGCGTGGGCCAAGCTCTAATTGTAACAGCATGGCAGGCAGTGCCACCATCGTTAGGCTCTGTCTCAGGTTTACAGCCATTTGCAAAACTTTATAAATCAGATGCAAATATTTTCAGCTGCTGAAACTTGCCATAAAATAGCCTGGCCTTAGTCCAAATGAATCCTGACATCCAATTTTTTAAAAGGAAAAAAAATTAAATGAAGGAAAGAGAAGTTGCTGTTTCCGACCAAGAGCAGATAGGATGTATCAGGTTTCTTTTTTGGGGCCAGATACTTTAAAAAAAATGGATTCATGGGGAACAGCACATTATTCCATGAGCAGAACCAGCCCAGTAACAATGGTTTGGAAGACAAGGCTCTGTTCAATTAACAGCCGTAGACTGAGTAGTGCCCACACACTGATTTTGAGCTTGTAAATTAAACCTCTATTACTTTTGAAAGGGAGGGGTGATGAGTTGAGTAGAGGTGACGCTCTCAGCCACCTCTGAGCACATTTTTTGGTGCCCACACAGATCTCTACCCACTATCATTGTTATTATAATTCATGGTATAAACTGTAACCACTTGCAACTGCTCCACACTGCACAACCCAATTAAGAGCAACAGAAATGGCTGCACTTAATGGGTCCAATGACATGATAATGCCTTCAAAGGGTCAGTGCCCTACATCGCACATCAATGGCAGTTGACACACTGTTTTTTAATGCTACCACTTAAATATGCATTAGAGGTTTGAAAGCAGCATTGAAGTAATGAGAAGGGTTAGGCTTAAACTTATAAGTGCAAGTAAAGTGTGACCTGCAAATATAAGTGTTGATAAATGCAGGATAGCGGGGGTTTTTTAAGTGTAAAAGCACTTTTCAGACACAGGTATTTTTAACTCAGTGTTCCTGCAAAACCTAAACCATTTGCTGAGTTGACTCGGAGCAGTGAAGCTTCACCAGATGAAGCCTGTAAACGGGACACGGCTTCTTTACTCACAATATGATGGCACCGTGCCCGTAAATGTATGATTTTTGAAACAGAGTTTAGGAAACCATTCAGTGTGCAATCACAACATGAAATAACATCTTGTCACAGCTTGCCAGAGAGCTGGGCGTGATTCCCTGCTGTTCTGAACCCTGTCCCCACGCAAATATTTTAAGTCCCTTTTGTAGCACCTGCAGGAGACAGAAACAGCAATGAGATCCAGGGCATGCTCCCAAGGCAGATCCCAATTCCAGGAGGGTTCCCATCTGATCAGGAGTGGTATAACAACCTAACAAAGTCCTCTTCTGCTAGCACTGGGATCCTAGGTGTTTTGGGGTTGCTTATCAGGCTGCTCCCACTGTTTTATCACTTCAATCAGTTTTTATTTGCAGATAGCTCAGAGACACCTAATCAAAACAAAATAAGAACAAAATAACAATAAGAACAAATAACAATAAGAACAAAATAAGGGTAGACATACAGGATGAGTTGTTAGGGACTAAGAGGCTTCCAATTTCACTGTCACTTCCAGTCTGGATTTGTTAGAAGTGGGACACCAAGACCATGGGAGTCAGGTGGCAACAAATCTGTTCTGCACACAGAGATGTGTTGTCTGACCCTCTCTTCCACTCAGCTCTCCCAGGGAAATTAGGAAAATTCACTTTGAGTCCTGCTACCTTTGTGGGGTTTTCTGTGATGAAGCAAATCCAGCTCTGAAATCTGAATTGTCTCCACCTGGCCTCGGTCAGGATGCTGCACCCACAGCATGTGCATGGGCAGGGCTGCAGGTGACCTAGGGTGAGCACTGAACCTGTGATTTCCTTTTAATTAGAATAAAAAATGAAGAGCAAATGAAAAAGAAAAAAAAAAAAGTGTATTTAATATTTTGGCTCTTGAATAATTTTTTTAAAATCCGACATCGTCTCTCTAATCCCATCTGAACATTGTGTAGATGTGATTTAAATATGTTAATAATCACTCCCTGCTCCTGCCATTTAATCTCTTTTTTTAAGTTGTTTAGGCAGATACTGGAGCCAGTCCAGTTCCCTTTTCCAGCTGAGCCCTTTCCCTCACACCACAAGCACATTGTGGGGCTCATTTTTGGGAGATAAGAGAACAACTTAGCCCTGCAGTACTCACAGTCCTCATTACACAACCCCCTTTACCCAGCGCCGGTGCGGTGCTGCCGCTCACTCTCTCCCCAAGCCCGAGCCTGAGCAGCACAAAGAAAGTCTTTGGTGCTGTGGAGGCGGCACATTTCCCGAGCAACGCCGGCGCTTCCTCCCCCATTTACGGGAGGAACCGGCTGTAATGAATTTAGATGATATTCAGCTCTACTACGCTGCTTAATTCACTCGGTGGCCTTGATGTTATAGGAGATGAGCAAAGGGACCGGGGGTAAATCCAGTTGACTTGGTGTTAAAGTTAACATTAACAACAGTAACAGCAAGCTCCCGGTGTTCGACTGTCACTGACCCTTCAACACGACTCAAAAGCGCTGTGATTCCCATATTTCCCCTGCTAAAGCAAATACAAGCCCGAGCGGTAGCGCGCGGTTGGTTTTGAGCGTGCCCTGCGCTGGGTGGTCTGGGGACTTATCCTACTTCCCATCTCATTTGCCTGCAAACGCCTTCACCTTGTCAGGGCCAATAATTATCCGGCCAGCGATGCTCAGAGCTGCCATTCCTTAAGATTGGATGAGATTGAAGAGGCTGAGGCCTGGCTCCTCTGTGCATTTTCTCCGTCAGTTAGTGTATACACTGGGGGCCCGGCGAGCCCTACAGCAGAGCTACACTAACTTTCTCTCCCCTTCCTTATTATGGAGCTTAATAACAGCAGGCAGTGTATTAATATGTAAGAGATCAAGAGATTATTGATTAGAATCACTTGGCTAATATCCCCTGTCTGTCATGTAGTTCAGCAGCCCTTTCATGATTTTTTGTGTCAGTCCATTTAAATATTCATGACAGAGTTGCTTTGTACCTCCACGGCTGAATTTCTAATTAATCTGTCAAAAGAAATACAATATGCCCCTAAGCCTTATTATTATAAGGGTCAGCTGAAACAGAGCTGGCCTGGCTAGGCCTAAGGGGTAATTAATTATAACAATGCGGTGTTTACCTTCGTCGGTACCTGCGGCCTAAATGAGTGCTAAATTAGACTCAAACCACTTCAGTCCGTGTTTGAAGCACCCCGATATGCCAGACTAAATCATAATGATGGGGAGGAGAGAGCGGAGAGCCGCTCCTGTGTAACAACATAATCAGCAATTATAGCTAGGAAATGGGGAGAAGGGGGAATTTTATCTCATTAGAAGAGCCCGAGCAGAAAGTTTTTTTTCTGTCACCAGCTCTTTTCTTTCGAATTCAAATGATCCCACTCTAAAGGTGAGGGATCTCAAATTTAATTCCAGTGCAGAAAGCCAGCCTAATTAGTGGTATACTTTGGCTAAAATATGAATGACATTTGCTCCAGCTTGCAGCGGCCTATTAATAGAGGGTGTCAGAGTGAAACATTAAGTGTATCATTCTTCTGTCAATTTATTTCTGTCATTATTGTTTCTTTATTTCCTCTGCCACATTATGGTCACTAATTTCTTCTCACTTTTATGAGATTCTTAATGTGGGCCTTTAATGAACTCCAAAAACTCAACCACAACTCTGAAATTAAAATACTAGTCTCCTGTCAGTGTGACGCGACAGAGTAAAACTTGAATAGTATCATTCTTCTGTCAATTTATTTCTGTCATGATTTTTCTTTATACCCTGCCACATTATGCCCACTAGTTTAATTCCATTTTTATGTGACTTGTTAATGTGAATTTTAGGTGGCTTTTAATCACCTCCAAATTTGTAGAATATCACAATAAATCATAACTGTATCCCCTCTTATGACAATTTATTTCTGTCATTATTTTTTATTTCTCCTTCCTTATTACAACTCCTAGTTTCATCTCCTCCTCTGTGACCTTTACATAGTTGCATTTTGAAAAGAGGGAGCACAGCCAAAGTTTCCCCTTTTGCAGCATCTCAGTGGCAGCGGAGCAGGGATGCTCTGTCCACACAGCAATGCTCTGTCCACCCAGCAGTGCTCTGTCCAGCCAGGAATACTCAGCCTGCCCAATGGTGCTCTGTCCATTCAGGAATGCTTTGTTTTCCCAGGGATGCTCCACCTGTCCCCACCATCCAAGCTGCAACGCCAGTGTCACCCACACAGAGGGTTGTGAGCCTTGGTGTACCCCAAAGAGCACCACCCTGCCCCGGCATCCCCAGCGCGCTTCCCTTAAAGGCTGGGCTTTAAATAAATGGCATTTCATTAATGCTGTTGATTGGGACCACTATAATTCATCTGTGTAATGAACAGGGGTAGTTAATTTAGGGTGGTGGGTCCCATTTCTGGTGATCATTGAGGGACAATCCAAGCATGCCAGTGCGGCAGCACCAGGAGGTAACGTGGGGTGTTCGCTGCAACACACCCCTGACCCCCCTTTACAGTAACATTTTGAGAAGAAAACTTCAACAACCACAGAAACTTGCACCAGTTCTTGGGTGGTGACTCACAAAAAAAAACCCCAAAAAAGTGTTTTTACCATTTTTTCATCCCTCAAATAGCTGCACATCCAAACTTCAGCCTGGCTGAGGAGAAGATGGAGTAATCCCCAGCCAGTCTTTTGGAACTGTGAATAAAGCATCTGTAAATGATGAAAAAGGAGATGAGGGAGATCTTTTTCCCTGAGATGATTGCAAACACGATCGTTCACAGACCTTTCCCTCTGCCTGGACCAGCATCATCTCTCCAAATCCCTTGAGGGTGATGCTAGGCAGTGGCTCCCTTTTACTCACGCAAGAAAAGAGAGTGGGGAGACCCAAACCATGCTACTGCCACTGCAGATCAATTGTGTGTGGCACTTCAGCCCACTGGAGTGCTCCAAAAGGGTGTGGAAACCATTCCCATGGGGCTCAGGCCACTGCACGTCTTGGCCTTGACTTTTTGCCAGCCATTCCTTCTGCCTGCACCCCTGGCATGCAGGAAAATTCTACAGGACATCAAGCCCCAAATTCCCAGCTGGAATGGGCTTAAAGCCTTGCCCAGAGGAGTGAGGTCTGCCAGGAGGGAGATGCCTTCCCAGGAATGTGGGGTCACAGTAATGAAGGAGAAACAAAAAGAAAATTGGATGAGTCTGGAAACCCCCCAAAAAAGTAGGTGGTTATAATATGAGTAGACTAAGACAATATTGACAATAAGACAATTGATTTGGACTGGTTTTGGGATGTAAAGGTACTGATTGTGTCAATAAGTGATCTGGGGAAATGCACAGAGACCGTGCTGGCAAAACTGTGCTGCTTTTGGCTGGTGTGAGCCCAAATCTGCTTCAACTCACTCTGGCAAAATTGCCAGCAAAGCTCTGAGGATCTGCATTTCTCCAGACCAGTTCATGAGAAATCAGTACCTGTACATCCAAAACCTCCCTGGGAACGTGAGGTCCTGGGAACACCAGAGGGATGTTTCATTGCTCAGGTTCCTGGAGGTTCATGGAGCTGATGCTCCGTGGGAACAGCAGTGCTCTGAGTGTGCTTCCTGAGGTCGAATATCCTGCACTCCTTTTGGAGCAGGAGAAAGCAAACAAATGGCACAAAGGAGAATTCTTCTGAGCAGCGTGACCCTGTATTTCCTGCATCCATGTGCTATGGCGAAACCCATAAGAAATACTTCATCTTCAGCCTCTAGACTGCCATGAATTAGGTAACAGCATGTGGTGTGCGTGGGTAGGAGGCTCTGGGAAGATCTGCAGCAGGAACCAGTACCAGCTGCAGTCCTGCTAAAGGATGTTCCATGACTGTAGGATTTAACTTGATCCATATTTAAACTCTACACATATTTGCCTTTTCCTATTTTTTTCCTAAAAGTACACGAACACACACCTCAGGTCAGGATGTCATGAGCAGTTGGCATTGGTCACTTGGACACCTAGTGATGGCTGCAAGAGGTGGCTTATCTAAAGTACATTATTTTTTATCCAATCCAACTCTTTGGATATGTTTCATACAACAATCTTTACATTTTTGAGCTTGAGGACCTGAAAATGGAGAGGAGCCCTACACAACTGGATTTTTAGATCCATTAAATCAGGCTAAGCAGCATCTCTGTGTAATGTCACATTAACAAAGCCAACTCTTGCTGTCCTGCTAAGGCTGTCTATAGACTGTTAAAGCATGAAAGTCCCATAATTTCATAAAAACCCAAAGTATTCAAATTTCCATACAGTAGTGCTCTTGTATCTAATTTCAAATGAGTAACAAGCTTACTCTATACATACAACAGATCATTAACTTGATAAGATACTGGTAGAATATTAAGTGAATATTGTGTTGTGCTAGCAAAAAAAAATACAGAAGAGAAATTTGCTAATGCAAAAGATTTTTTATATCATTGGGAGTGGGTCATCTTTTGGTATTCAAATAAGTAAACTGAATTCCTTCACTGAGCATTCCAGCTTTTTTCCCCCCCTTACTCTAATTTAAAGCAAAAGATGGAGAAAAAATCATAAAAAAGTGAAAGGCTCAGGCCAGATTATTTTTAATAATTTTATTTATTTATTTTATTTTCGGAGGGTGCAATTATCTGAGACATTAACTTTTATAGTTTTACTTCTCCTTTTGTATTTCCAGCCTTGCTAATTCCAAATGCAAAGGACTGGTTTTATTTTCATCCAGGCTATGCCTCACATTTCTTCTAATCTGTTTGTCTCTCTTTCAATATTTGCGTAAATAAAAGTAGATTTTCAACCTATGAAGCCTGTATCAGTAACATGCATATTATTTTAATCACAAAAAGGTCAAAACTTTCTATCTAATTTCATATTAAAGTGCTCTTTAAAATTCCAGCACACTGGAGAGAGAAAAACATTAACAAAAAAATATTTACACATGGGGTGTTTTTTAAAGAACGAATTACAATAATCTCAGAAAAAGGGCCTAAAGGGGGAATGTACCAAGAGGACTGAAGCTGGTGGATGGGAAATAAATATATATATATATGTAGGCAAATGTACACATCCCTGCACGCTGTTTATACATAAATATATTGGCAAAACTTGCAGCTCTTCCCCATGCGACCATGGCAGGGCCTCAGAGTCAGCTCCTTTGTCTTTATCTGTGAATATTTTGGGTGTTTCTTGTAGGAAGAGTGATTGCCTGAATGTTGGCAAGTGTGTGCTGGTGGGTACCACGGCAGGGATGCAGGAATTGCTGGGTCCCACTGCAGGGATGCAGGAATTGCTGGGTACCACTGCAAGGATGCAGGAATTGCTGGGTCCCACTGCAGGGATGCAGGAGCTGTGGGTCCCACTGCAGGGATGCAGGAGCTGTGGGTATCACTGCAGGGATGCAGGAATTGCTGTGGGTATCACTGCAGGGATGCAGGAATTGCTGGGTCCCACTGCAGGGATGCAGGAATTGCTGGGTACCACTGCAGGGATGCAGGAGCTGTGGGTACAACTGCAAGGATGCAGGAATTGCTGGATATCACTGCAGGGATGCAGGTGCCTCTTTCCCTGGATGCAGGAGGATGGAGCCCTCCAAATACAAGCTGCATTTCAGAATCATCCAGAAAGGCCCAAAAGGTGCCCTGTAAAGTACATCAGCCAGCTCAATTTAGGGGTTTCCTTTCCAGGCCGACAAAATTCCCAACTTATTTCCTTTGATATCTGTATTTACCGGGCTAATTTCTGTTAGACATTCAGAAAAATCCTTAAAAAGATGACAAGGGAGATGGTGGACAGAGCCATGGAGCTTGCAGACTTCTGTGGGGTTTTTTTAATTCTGTCAGCTGGATATTGACTGACTTTCTAATGCACACTCCTCTAATTCTTAATTAGAATGACATAGCTAATTAATAAGTTTTTTCCAATTATAAATTAACTTAGGATCAGAACTCTGGCTTTGCATGTAATTTCCTATAATCGCTAAAGCTACTGCAAAAACATGTCTCCTACCAACCGTAACTTTTTTATTTAACACAGACAGACAAGTTCTCACTGGGTTTAAATTTTACAGCAAATTATCTCTGTTGGGATTTATGAAGCGAAATTAAAAAAAAAATTCAGAAGAGTTTTCTCTTTTCTTTTTTTTCCCCTTTTCCTTTCTTTTTTTTTTTTTTTTTTAACGCTTCTTTCTTTCTTAAACAAAGTAGCATCTCTTAATGGACAATTTCTTCCCGAGATTTAAAAGGAATTCATCTTAATATTTTAATGTTATTACAGGGAAAGAAGAAAGAGAGCAGGTGATAATTCGTTTTTTCATAACTGTTACCACCTTTTCATGGTTTCTGCAAAAATGATTTGGGAGGATCCCGCATGCTGCTCATTTATAGAATCTTAACTGGAGAGACACTTATCTCTTTAGTAATGAACCAGTGTAATTAAAGGTGGGAATGTGGAAGAGTTCAGGCACTGGCAACATGTCACATAGTTGGCTGCTGCAATTCCTCAGTGGTTTATCAAAGACTACTCCTTTAATATGGAGATTACACTTATGTACTTGTCTGAACTTGAAAGGCATTTGCCTAATTTACTTATTAATGAGATGTAAATCTATTTGTACGGCACGTCACAAGTTTCCCGAAATCGCTGCTACTTAACCGGTGATAAACCCTATGATTTAAACGAAAAATAATACATTTAGCTTTCCACATTCATTCTGTTAAAAATTGATATAGTCTATGTTAAATTTATTAATATTGCTTGCTGTCATTCAGTTTGCAGCTCTTACTGAAATATGACTTGACAGCGGCCGCATTAAAGATGTATGCCATTGTATTCAACAAAGATTAATGAAGCCCGGTAAAAATAGCTGTAAAAGAGAAAGTGATCCGAATGTAAAATCAGTGAATTAAATGAGGCCTTGCATACCATTTGTTAATATGCATGAGGAGGGAGGCAGCGAATGAAAATGTCTCCCTGCAAAGTTCATTTGGGAATGTTTCAATATTGTCTGAATATCACCAAACTATTGAACAGCGGCTTTAATAGAGCCCCGTGTAGCGCCGGGGTCCGCGCACGCCCGGGGAAGGGCTGGGCACAAAACCTGCCTCACCTGCAAGCAGAAGAGGAGCCTGCAGTGAAAATAATAACAATAATAATAATAATCTGAGCCTAATAATATAAATACATCCAGGATAGCTACATGTTCTCCTCCTTCTTCCCCCCACTCCACCTTTCTCTGTCTACGGTGGAGGCTTTCAATATTAAAGCTTTAATGCTCCGTGCCTCTTTTGCTGGAAGAATTGCATGTGGCAACACTTGAAAGGCTTGGTTTCTCCGGATTTCTGGGAGGTTAATGTGTCTGTCTGTCTGTGTGTCACAGCTACTCGTGTGGTGAAAGACTTTACCCACTTCTTTGAATATTATTTGCAGGAGGTGATTTATTTCCGCAGCCCTCGTTATAAAATGCTCCTGAATTTCCAACGCACAGGTTAAGACTTTCAGATAAATTAGCACTGACAGAAAAGAACGCGCAGGAGCGGCAGTGTAAACACGCCCTATTTATCAATCAAGGCGCTGAGGGGTCTTGATGGACTTGAGCTGTTGCTGATGGGCTCGTTTGCAGGTTTGAACACCAAGGCAAAGATTTGTAGAAAAGACCGAGCTGAAATATTTCGCTTCGGCAGTTTAAAAATATGTATATTAATCCTGCTGCCCCTTTGGTAGTAAAGTAGTTAATGCACCCGAAAGACTGTCAGCTTGGAGGCAATTTGGAGCTATAATGTATACACGTGTGTGGTGCAAAAGCTTGTAGAAAAGCTCTGCCTAAAGCATAAACTTTCCCAAAAGGATGAACACGGGTGTTCAAATTGAAAGCAATTCAGAGCGATTTTTGTCACCAGGCTCAGCTCGCAGCACCCAATTTTTCTCTCAACAGGTATCCAGGTATGGGGGGCATGGCTGTCCCAGTGCTCCAGGGGCAGGGTTTGTGGAAGGGGACAGGGATGGAGCCTGGAGCTCCCTGGTGTCCTGCTCCAGGGATGGAGGAGGAGGGAGGCCTCAAGCCAAGAGCTCCTGTCATGTCCAAGTGGTCTCCAGCAAGTCCCACAACTCCCCTACACCTCCAGTTAACCACACTGGGAATGAAATCGTTATGTTTAAGGACACAGGATGCTCAAGCTTGTGTTTTTGAGGTTCTGCAGGATATTGGATCAGTTTATTTAACCCCAAACTAGTGAAACAAGTGGTAAAAAACCTGCTAACTTAAATGATTTTACTTGCTAAAACTATTGAAATTTTGCGTTTGGAGAAAATCCTTCTTTCTTTTTCATGAAACAAATTGGTGCAAGAAACAAAGGAAAGAAACCCAAGTCCAGTCAGTATATATATAAAAAATCCTGACCTATTTGTTCCCATATTTTGCTGTCTCCGAGACATGGTAAACTTTGGGTATCAGGCTCCATAAAGCATCTGCATAAATTAAAAAGGAATGTCAAATGCAAAGAAATCCAAGTTCAGGATTTTTTGTTTGATTTACACTCTCGATTTAAAAACACTAAATTTTTGTGCAGAAAAATTTCCTACTTCTTTCTCTCATTGGGTGACCATTAAAAAAATGAGATGTGGGAACTACTCTTAATTTCCGTTTTTTAATAATTTTCGGATTATTTTGGAGAAATCCTAGAAAGCATAAGGATGGCAGGCTCGGAACTGGAACTTTAAAAAATGCCAAATGTGTACAGTATCAAACACTGGACGACAGGAGAAATTGCTTTTTGCAACCCAGTGTCCTTCAAAGGTGAAGTTTGAGGGAACTCCTGATATCCATGGAATATCTGCTTCTGCCTCAGCTTAATTAAGAACATTTGTCCAGCTGCAAGACTTTTGTTCATCAAGAGTAGACATTAAGAAAAGCAACAGCAAACACCCAATGGGGGAAGGACCGAGGCGCCCTTTGGGTTCCCAGTCTCCCTGATTAGAACTAATTAAAACCATTCATAAGGAAACCTGCGCTGATGGTCACGCTCGGGCTGCTGGGGTTTGGCTTTGGCTGCAGCATTAGCACCCTGTGGAATGACCTATTTGCTTCCCCAGCTCCCTGCCCTCTGGACACAGCAGGAGGCGATGCCAGCAGAAGGCAAGGGCCTGGATAATGAAGTAACACAATTAGGATGAAGTTGCTCACGGTTTATTCTCATCTCTTCTGTCTTTAACCCACCCAAAAACTCCACAGCTCATTGACACCCTTCCCCTCGGTCAAGAAAACTCTCCTGCCCTGTACCAAATCTCCCATTAATGTTTTACTGGGCTTGTGGTGACAAACAAAGCTCTGCAAGGGGAAAAGGAGGGGAAAGTCTTGAAGATTAGAATTAGGAAGGCCAAAAAATGTTAACTGGTGTAAGGAGAAACTTTTTATTCCAGCAGCAACATTGAGGTTGCTTTGAGCAGAAGGAGAAAGAACTGTTGGTGTTTAAGTGAGAAATCAAGAACAAAGCACAGAGAATGGAAAACACACCAAGGGAGCGTATCCCTCATCCCTGACGGTGCAATGTGCCCAGCCTTTGGGCTGTTACAGACAACAGGAACCCCAAGGCTGGCAGACCAAGCAAGTCATCCCTGATGATCTCTCAAACAAGTTTTAAACATGTATTTCTGTTATTATTGCTTTGTAAAAATACAAAAACATTCCAGACCTTTGGGCAAGACCCCAGGCCAGAGCCACATCACGGCAGGAAGGAAATCACTTCTCCCCAGCAGGTGACTACACTGAGCAATGTGATGCCAACAGCCGTGGCTGGGTCCCCAGTCACTGCTGTGCCTTCAGCACACACCTCCACCCTTCCCACTCCCAGCCCCTTTTCCAGGATGCTGGATATTTGTGGTATATCTCGAGCTTGGCATCATACATGATCCTCCTGGGCCTGGCAGTAACCCTCTGTGTGACCCTTTGACATCTCCCAATTCCTACAAAGGGCATGGAAGACTTGATCGGACACCACCTCACCCTCACCCCCCATCAGAGCTGGCGCCCTGCAATGTCCCTCCATGCTTAAATGGGAAAATAGTTCAAAAGGAAGCGGGGGGAGAACACCCAGATCTGTGACTTTTTGGATAATCCTGACATTTGCTCTTTTGGTTTAGTTGTGACCCCCTGGCAGAGGCAAACACCACAGTTTGCATTGCTTTTGGCTTTATTTCCACCCCTGCTTAGCTGCAAAAAGCTCCCAGTGTCGAGTCTGTGGTATCAGCAGTGTCTCCTCACTTGTGCAACAACACAAACATACTGGCAGCTGTATTAATTCTCCATTTATTTTGTTTCAGCAATTTCATTAATTATAAACTGTTCAATGTTTGACAATGAGCTATCGCAATGCGTTTGTTTACAAATAGGTTTAACACTGAAGATGGTGCCTGTATAAAAAAAAAAAAAAAGGCCCTTTTTCACAGAAATGTAAGTCCCTGGAGTGGAAAATAACCCTTAAATTCCACCAGTAAAATTTTAATTTTCAAAAATGCTACACATTTGCTATAAATAGCTGTCATCTGTCAAATAAACGGAGCAAGTCCTGGGAGCCTCCCGATCAAAGGAGACCATTCCGGAGGCAGCCTTTGTCTTAAATGGGTCTGTAGACATGGCTTGTGTTGGTTTTTGAGTAATCCCAGCCTGTTTATAATCTCATCTATTTCATGGAGAGGATATGAAAATAGCTCCCCACTGTATGAAAATTATCTATATTCCAGTGCAGACAATGGAGTCAGTCTATTGAAAATAATGGAGTGAACTCAGCTACGCAGTTTATTTCAATGTGGAAAGTCTTTGCACATCATAATATCAAATAAACTCTGCTGAAAACATCATCCCCATATAATTGTATTATACAAGAGTAGTGTCACCTTTTGTTTAGAAGAGGACCATTATGCTTTTATGATATACTTTAAGGGGAACTAGATGGTACCATTGATTCCTGTACTAACATTTTACATCAAAAGCCTGATGTCTGCAGCCCAGGTCACTGAAATCACAAATGAAGTGAATTTAATGGTCTAAGTTTGGTCTCCAGAGAACAACAGAATAGTTAGTACCATCATAAAGTCTGACAATGTAGCCCTTTTGGCAGGTTTTTGTTGATAATAGGTTTGAACTGCAATCTTTTCACCATGGTATAAGAGGATCTGTTAAAGCAGGCTTCGGATACTCGGGGAGAATAAAGTAGGGAAGGCTGCAAAGCACAATATTGTGCACACCTGCACTGCACCTAGAGTAAGGTTAATGCAGTAATATCTGTGTGAAAACTGCCTCACCCCCACATTAAAAGCAGCTTATCATTAGGGATTACCAAGCCACTGCACCAGCTGCAAGTCTTTACTTAAAGACTTAAAGGTAAAGCTCTTACAGTTCCCAATCCAGTGACATTTGCAGCTCACTATAATTTATTGAATATCTTCCAAAGAGCAAACACAGGATTTCTCTTGGTACTGTTTTAGTTGGGTTGTAAACGTTTGCCATTTACCAAGAGGAAAAAAAAAAAATAAAGGCGGGCACATTTACACTTTTGCAAAGCATCATGTAATATTTTGAACCTATCTTTTCATGCCGACTCTTTTCATGTTCAATCTAAACACTGTTTAGTCATTTAAAGTCTTGTTACAGCTCAGCTATGAAGTACAGTGCATACACACTTTCAAAGCTTCCGTGAGAGCACCTCATTCCCAGGTTTCATTAGGAAGACCCACACTTGTCTGAAGAAAATGTGAATTTTTAAAACTTCCCTCAGCAGACATTCAGAAACGTTCCCCCTTCAGCACTTCATAGTCCTGCTACCGAGACCTTTAGAGACTTAATACAGATAAGGCTCTTGAAAAGAGAATTTATTGAGGTTATCTCCATTTAGGAGGCACGCTGATCTATTGATGAAAATTAAAAGGAAATGGTTAAATAAGCCAAATTACACGCTGGGTGATGAAACATTTCCTGTGCCTTGCCAGTAACATGCATGCAAATTATATTAATAGGCTATAATTATGTAAACTTTATTATGTGTGTTAAAGATAACATTAAAATTATAAGACAAACGACGCTTAATCACCAATGGAGGGCAATGATAAAAGAGTCAGGAAAATTAAGAGGCGGAATTGAGATTGTTGTGGTTGCTACAGCCCGAGGAGTACAACGAGCCACAGCATTTTATACACCAATAACCCTTGCATGGCTCTGGTCATCATCAAACTGCTTTACAAACATTAACTAATTATTAAACGAGCATTTGGAACCTCCTGGCTAAATATATCCCCTGGCTGCCAGTATTCACGTGATGCACTCGCTTAAAATAACTCATGAGCCGGGCATTGGGCTGGTCCTCACCGCTCCGTCCTCTCCCACACTGAGTTTGCCAGCACAGCACAAGAATGACTTGCATCCCATTGGATACAGAAGTGAAGCATGAAATTGGTGTGCTGGGCTGGTCACTTGGATCTGCAGCTCCTCCAGAGCAATTGCTCTTGGTAAGTCATCCCCAGAGTGGCTTTTCAGCCAGGACACGTTTTCCCGCTTGTGTTGGATTTCGTGGATCTGTGCCCAGCCATGGCACACAAAGCCCAAGTTCTATTTCCTTTTGTCCCAGCATGGAAATTTCCTCTCCACCAAACAGCTGTTTTGGCGATTTAATCCCTGTTTCCAGGCACTTGGAGAAGCAAGGAATCCTCTGCAGGGGAGCCTGAAGCTCCGTGGAGTGGCAGAACTTCTGCTAAAGGTGCGTCAGCAGGGCCAATGCAAATTTATCCAAGCTGACAGGGAGACCCCAAATCCTCACTATGGGCAAAAAGGGTACCCCTGTGCTTTGGTAGCTGTGCCAAAATGTGAACTGTCCCTGCCTCACCAGAAGCTGATACTTCTCTTGGTACAGGGCCTTCACTATAAATATTTTTGCCACTGCAGAAATAACACGAGTCACAAGCTTATCAACTCCTTATGGTGTCTCTTTCAGGAGAGACTTTGCTGCCAAAAAAGCAAGAAAGATGGCAAATTTTCAATGTTTTGGAGTTGTCACAAGATATCAGTACATCATGAAAATAAAAGCCAGTCTTTCCAATCACAAGTTCCAAGCTTGCCTCAACAATTTTGATTCCTCAGCAGAAAAAGGAGATTTCATCTTATAGATATCTTATAAGAACAACATAGGATTAAAACAGAAGATGTCTGAGTCCTGAGTTCCAAACCAAAAACTGGTTTTTGCCTTGGCTCAGCCCTGAAACAGTTTAAATTAAACCCATCTCTGCATCCAAACTTCTTATTCCAGTTTCTCCTGCAGGTTCCCACCTCCTTGGAGTGGCCATCTAATCAATATTTTTTTCTGGTTTCCATACAAGAGGGAATACTAAAAAACTGTCAGTGCAGTTTTGGAATATGAAATTCTCTGAGTACCTATCCAATATGGAAATTTTCAGGATTGTTACAGACAAGAAAAGGATTGTTACAGAAAAGGAAATATTGAGTTTTACATCTCAAACAACTTCTATTGTGTGGACCAATATAAGTATTGTAATATAATTATTTCCTCAGAGTCGAAGCATTGGGGAAAGTGAAACTTCTGGCTGCCTGTAATCCCCTTCTGAATAACAGCTGATAGAGGTAATAAAGATCATGGAGATTTCACGGTGAAAAAAACCATAAGGCACACTGGTTCTTCATAATCCAAACGTTATTCGGCTTCGTTGTCGTGTTCAGTATTATTATTATTTGTAATTGAATAACACTGTTTATTTTCAACCGAGAAATAAAAAACAAAGGAATTATTTATTTAGAATAAATCATTGCAGCATGCTGGGGCACACAATGAGCCTCTCCTGGCATACATGAACAATTTATAAACACTGTACTCGACGACAAGCGAAAATCAAGGATTAAACATGACCAGGAGTGAGGTAGCACTCTGAGTCTTCCAGGCTGTACTCAGCATATAAAAGTCTCTCTTCTCTGAAGGCAAACTGTGCTCTTTAGTCGGAGCTTTTGTTCCCTGCCTGTCCAAAACCAGGCAGACGTGCCTGTTAATACCCCTGAAAGACCGAAACACTATGGCCCCGATTCGGCGTCTCCGGCTGTGCTAAGCAGTTCTATGTGCCAGCCTTTGATCTGTATTTTCTAAACTTCATAACAAAACTTCAAGAAAAAAAACTATTAGCTGCAAATTAGACATTCTCATGGAAGCCTAGAATTATTTTTCAGGACAGAGGGCTCAATTTCCCAATCTCAGGTGTATGATTAAAATCAATTAAATCACTCTTCCAATGTCAGCGGCAAGATTCTCCTGACAAATGAAATTATGCGAGAAAAGTGTTCTCTTCACTCTTCAACCCTTTCTCAGCATCACTCACATCCACAAATGAGATCAAAATTTTCAGCTCGGGGATTTCAGAGATATTTTCCATAAGAACATGAAAAATCCCAGGAACCCTATGTAAGTAGACTTTATAGTCTCTAGTGGCGAGATGCTGATGGCCTCTGTATGTTAGATATATTCATGACTAACTAAAATGAAAAGTTCGAGTGGAATTTAACCATTTGGGGACCGCACCAGCATTTTTTTCATAAATTAAAGTTTTAACGGTGGAATTATGTACCAGACTCTAGGATACATGTAGTAACCTTTCCGTGTCTCTTTTCATTCCCAGGGAAGTCCCTCGTGGCTTTCCCCTATTGAAAACCTGAATTTTATCAATCTCTCTCAGCTGCTTGCAGACACAAGAGCAGCAAAGCAGCCTCGACTTCAAATGACCACATCATTTGCAGAGGCCCTGAAGGGTTAATAGTTGCTTACAGTCTTGAGACAAAACAAGGTGTGCTATTCTAAAAAGTAGAGAAATAAACCTTTTGATAAGAAGCACCACTTGAAAGGCAGAGATATCTCATTTCCAGAGGTGTCCTGACGTGGCTGAACTGTACCTTCAGCAAATTATTTACCTCTTAATTTGTTAAAACATATGGGCTTAGAGGTAACTTTGCCCATGAGGCGTACATCTATATTATATGCTTGTTTGGTTTGACTTCATTTTCCTTGGAGACTTGAACAAATGTTTTCCGCATTTCATAAGTTGTTGTTTTTTTTCCCTCCCCTCATGTGTTCCAGGCAGCAGAGTTACATATGTATTTTGTTTCTTTTGACTCTGTTTAAAGAGGAACTGGCTAATTTACAGCACAACAGGCAAAGTGGAGCAATGTTTCAGGATGAGAAGCGCAGCCTATTTATAAACCTGTGAGGGAGCCGCTTTCCAGCTCGTTCCATCCCGCTCCACCCTGGCCAGGCTGGGCTTTTGGGTTGTTTTCAAATCGCTGCAAACAACCTATTTCTCTGCAAAGCAGAAAATGAGGATTTGTGTCTTCTTGTTGAGTTTTTTCTTCTTTAATATAAAAGAACAGAACACCCAGCAAAGTCCACATAAAGTCCTTGTTGAAAGAGAGTGGGTTTAGAGGAGATATTAGAAAAAAATCCTTTCCTGTGAGGGTGGGGAGGGCCTGGCATAGATTGTCCAGAGAAGCTGTGGTTTTATGGAAGTGTCCAAGGCCAGGCTGGACAGGGCTTGGAGCAACCTGGGATAGTGGAAGGTGTCCCTGCCATGGCAGGGGCTGAGAATGGGATGGTCCTTAAGGTCCCTTCCAACCCAAACCATTCCATAATTCTGTATCTTAATGCCTCAGAACAAAACCAATCACTGAGCACTTGGAAAAGGGCTTGTCCTGCTCATGAAATTTCAAACTAATCCAAAATATTTGTGCAATGGTCACCAGTGGTCATGGAAACAGCACCATCCATTTGGGATGTGCTGTAGCTGGAAAAGTTCATAGGTGGGATGTTCCCCTGTGGTGTGTCAACAGACCTGATTGAAGAATGCAGTTTGGTAAGGGAAAAGTGAGAGGAAATGGCCCCAAGGTCTTAAAACCAACTAATTAATCTTGTTTTGAAGTTCTGGTCAAATATTTACAACAGTTGAAAATTTATTGTAGTGTTACGTGGCTTCTTTCAAGAGAGCTCTCTACAAGCCCAGCAGAAAGACAGGGAGCTCTTTCGTATTTCCTCAAGTTCCTTGCCCTCCATTCCACATGAAATGAGGAATTTCTTGACCTGCATCCACCACATTTTTAGCTTTCCCACCTCTGTCCCTGCTCTGTAGACCAAACAAACCAATGTCCACCATTGGTTGTGTCTCACAGGAAAGATCTGCACAAAGCTGGCTCCAAGGTGGGATTCCTGCATCTTTCCTAACTCCGTTAATCTTATTTAACTAAAATATGGGAGAAATTGAGGAAATCTTGATTAGTTTAAAATGATAACATGATAATTGTCAGCCTGGAGAGGAAGAAAAGCCAGAAACCCACCAGGGGCTGGCTGGAGGCTGGAAGGCATCTCCTTCTTCTTGCTTTTGGATGGGTTTTTTTGTTTTGTTTTCTGTGCATGAAATCAACACCTCAAAGTGCTTTTTGGTTTTCCATTTGTTTATTCCAGCCATAAATATTTTATCACTTAAAAAGGAAAGCAATGCTTGCTCCTAATTGTTTTTGATTAAATATGCTAATTACTTTTTGGAATATTAATAACACATACGGTACTAAATGTTTTAATAATGCAATGAAATAAGCCAGAAAATATAACTACAAATTAACCTGAAACTGCTACATGGTTTTTATAATTTTGTGTTATAACAACACAAATCTAGAGGAAAACATCCATGACAAAACAATATTTCCTTTTTGGTGTCTGGAGTTCAACTAAACAAGAAAACTTAAGAAAACAAAATCCCTAAGTGAACAGAAAGTTGCCACACTTTGGGATCACTTTTCTTCACTGCAGGACAAGGAGGAGAAAAATAATACCCAGCTGAATATGAAAACATCTCATAAGAGATGCTGGCCATGGAATGAATCATAAAATTCTGCCTCCTGTGTCTGTAGGCCCGAAATTGTCCTGAAGTTCATCTTTGAGGAGCACAGAGGTGACAGCAACAGTGATGCTGAATTAGGCTGTGACCCCAAGCAGTTATTAGGTAGGAAACATTAAAGTGTTGCCATCCACATTTCTTACTGAACTTACTGTTAATAATTTTAATTTTCATTTCTTAGTTTTTCGTGCACAAGAGAAGATAAAACCTCTTTGTTCTGATGCTTGCAGGAGGTGGACATGGCATGAGAATGGAAATGCCTTTTCAATGCCTTGGCAGGCTGAAATCCAGCTCCCTACCTACGGCAGGCTCCCCAATTCCCAGGACAATCACACTGACACAATTAAATTCTTCCTCTTCTGTGACAGAACTGTATGCAATGGTTAGTATTACATTACACTGAAAATAATTAATATTGTGGAGGTTTTTGCATGTTTGTGTGTTAAAGACTTGACCTTTTAATTTGTTTTTCCCTCAGAAATGTTTTGCAATCTAATGATTTGTAGAGACAGTTCAAAGTTGCCAGATAGTCTGTCAAAGCTTCCCACGATAGCTATGATTTTATTTTGTGATATTCAGTGTCAAGGAATTGGTTTTCTTTGCTATGGTGTGGAAAACACTCATGGGGGGTTTATTTTTGTCAACTTTGGTAGAACAGAAGGGTTTTACTGCTGGGAAACGATGCACTGGGCATCACAACCGATGCACACCTTGAGAATGATGCCAGCATTGGGCCAGCAAAGATAAAGAGAAACAAGATAAAGAGAAATGCTTATTTGGAAATAAATATTTTAAAAAATTAAAATTACTGTGCAATAACAGTTTGCTTGTTACCCACCTGCTGGGAAAGTGGTGGCAGCCACTTTTGTGGTTAATTGTCCTGATATGCCAATGATTGATCAGAAAGTGATAAATTCTTGCTAATTGATAAGCAAGAGGCAGGAAATTTTCCCTGTCGGGTACTACCAGTGCTGTTAGTGGCACATTCAGGGCTGCAAGGCAGCGAGCAGCTCTTCTGTGCTGACCTGTGGGTCTCTGAAGGAAACATTCTGGGAATCCTCCCTTCGAGATGTACCTTGAACATATGGATGTGTCTTTGACTGGACTTTTAGCTATGACACATCCATGCTTTGCTAGCCAAGCCTGAATTATTAAATGATGCTATGGACTGTGCCCATAGAGGACCTAGGACCTGCTTCTGAAATGCTAATAAAGCCAGCAGGAAAGAATTCCTTAGGTTTTTCTCCTGGATTTAATTTCTTGAGTTCAGAAACTCGGGTGAGAAACTGCAATTTCAAACCAGCTTGGATTTGATATTTGGGTGCCTTCCACAAAGGAAATATTTTTTGTTTGGATTAAAATTGATCTTGAAACACAAATTTGTTTGAAGATCAGCAGAACCAAAGAAACTCATTTACAAATTGCGTTTAAGTCCAAAGGCTTGTGCCCTGCTAGATTTAACCTCAGACTGAAACTGGGCTGATGAAATATTGAAAGAAAAATTAATATTTTGGATTTTTTTAGTCCATGGTCGTGCTAAAGCCACTAAAAATCTGTTGGATGTGTTTATTCTTAGATTGGAGGTGAGTTCTGCTGACCTTGAGGGTGCAGCTGTTTGGGTATCAAACACTGGGTGGTGGTCGGGTCCCAGTGGTAATTTTTCCATTGATTTTGGAGTTGGAATGGGACTAAAGTGAAGAGAGAAGAGTTTTCAGCCCCTCCCATCTTCCTGCCCCTCGCAGGGTGATCCCCTGGGGGGATTGGCACCATGGTGGGAATCCTTCGAAGAGGGACACTGGGAAGATCTGGTTTTACACATATCACCACGGATCAGGCTTATGGGCAGACTGCAAGTCTGAACACAGGTGGGCAGAGCTAAAACTTGCAAGAAAAAGAAGAGCTAATTAAGGATATCATCAGAATAGAAACTTATGGGAAGCTCAAATGCACATGAAGAAAACCAACACAGAGACTTCGAAGCCGCCGACATTTGAACCTCACAGCCAAGGCCAAACCCCGGCAACCAAACACATTAAAAGAAAGCCCTGAGTGCTCACAGAGTCGAGCCTGAACTAAAAGAAGTGTGACAACAGCCAGTTTTATCCGAGTGCTCTGTCAGTAGCTTTAGCTCCCCACCCCAGGGACGCCTCCCCTCCTGGGCTCCATCAATCCACTGCCGTGCTCCGGAAGCTCTGCCACCTCTCCAGCCACAGAGTGATGAATGAGCAGAGCCAGTGCGTGGCTGTGTCCACGTCTGCTCGGGCCGAGTTTGGAATATTCATCTCATTTCACTGGTGACCTTTCCCTATTCTGCAAACCCGAAAGGTCTGGGCTGCATAATCACATCTTGGGATAAAAGATAAGTGAAGTACCAAATAAATAGTGGAGTGTTTACATGACCTTATGGTTTTACAGTCCATATTAATTTTTAATTGCACTGTTAAAATATAGTAAATATCTATTATACAAATTAAGTGGTAATAGGTATTTGTGGGTTTTTTCATGAATTAATCTTAAAATAAGCTGATTACATAAATCTTTAGCCAAGCAGTGGCTAATCCTGGGCACAAACATTACTTTGATAAGATACATTCAAACAAACATTTTTGTGGCAAAATGTTATCAGATACTAACACATAATTAGTCTAAGACATTTGGTTCAATGCGAGTGTTTTCGAGTTGTGATCATTAAGTGAAGGTATTGGGAGAAATCCAAAAGGGAGCAGAGGATTGTAAGCACTTCAGAGTTCCTTTGTGGATTCCGATTAGGCTGCTGGATTCACTGCTGTTTCCTTATGTAAACATATTCACCTATTGCCGTGGTGGGGAAATCTTTATCAAATTATTGGCAAACAATGCGATGTTCATGTAGATGAAATTATTATTCATCCGTATCTGAATGGGGCTGAAAGAGAAATTGGGGAAGAGGATGGGAGCTGATGCAGGGAGTGGAACCCCAACTTCATTTGGAGCCTCAGGAGTGAGAGATGCCCCTCGTTTCTGTCACCATGAGCAAGGGAAGCAGGAATAACCTGGAATATTAATGTTGGCTGTTGGCACATAGATTTAGTTCTTAGCCTGTGTTTCTTACATGGATTTACAGGACTTTTCATATTACCTTCATTTATTTGAGTAAATTTCCTTATTTTTCAGCTGTACTAGAAGTATTAAACCAAAAGGACCTGTAATAACTTCATTTACTTATCCAATACTCTGAAAGGACTATTGATTAATACATAATAAATAAAGGTTTTTAAGATGCTTAATAGCGGCTTAATAGTGGAATCTAGTAAATACTTAATTAGAGAGGGTTATTGAACTCAGACAATGGCTATTTGACATGCTGGGATGCCGAGGAGTAGCCCCTTAATTGGCAGCAAACTCCATTGGATGGAGCCTGCTTAAAGAATTGTTGGTAATAGCTCGGAATGGCTGTGATGAAGCCACTTGGTCAATGCACTTGCTGTCGATGCAGCTCCCTAATAGCTCCATGAGAGCCTGCAGGAAGAGCCCTGAGGAATGCTGCGTGTGCCCAGGAGGAGACAAAAGATCTCCAGGAGTTTTTCCTGATCACAGAAAGTGATTCCAGCTGTATGGAGGGTCAGTCACAGAATCGCGGAATGGTTTGGGCGGGAAGGGACCTTAAAGCCCATCCAGCACCACCCCTGGAATTCCCAGTTCCCAATCTCCCATCCATCCCTGCCCTCTGGCACTGGGAAGCCATTCCCTGTGTCCTGTCCCTCCATCCCTTGTCCCCAGTCCCTCTCCAGCTCTCCTGGAGGCGCTGGCAGGGGCTCTGAGCTCTCCCTGGAGCCTTCTCTTCTCCAGGTGTACATCTCCTTCTTTATTCACACATTTTCCCTGTGTTGAGAGCTGAAAAACTCATGGATCCCAGTGTTTTCACCAAGGGACTTTGTGCTTTCCAGCACCTTGTGTCACTGGGGTGCCACCAGAACTCTCTGGTTTCTCCAGGACCGGGCACTAAACAATTTTACAGCACAGACCCCTATGTAAATCATTTAAATCAAAACAATTCACCACCCTGTTACATTATCCAGGGTCACATTTTAAAAGATCTGGATTTTTTTTTTCCCATCAAGTGGAAAAACTTGGGATTTCCTGCATTCAGAAGTTTGGGCTGGCACAGGGCGTTGCAGTGCCTGCGGATGTTGGTGGGTTAAAAACAGCATTTCTGGCTTTGAAAGGTGCTATTTTGAAAGTTCTCATGAGCAAAGCAATTGTTTGCCTTTCCACTTACAGTGTTTGGTTTCTTGTTCCGTGAAGTAGAGACAGTGTAACTAAGCTGCTCCTCACTGCTTGAAAAAAATAAATTGCATATTTCTTAGAGATGCTGTTTTCTTTCCAGTCTCTCTCCCTCACTACACAAACACCAGAGGCTGGAGCTCTGCGAAAGGACTGTTTGGGATTTAACTCCTGATTCCTGGTAAAAACAGGGTTTCTAATTCCACTGTCATACAGGTGAAGTCAAACTTGGTCACGAGAGTCTGAAAATTCAGGGCTTTGGGCCACGTGTGGAAAAATACAAACTGTTGGTACAAGGTAAGAGATCCATGTGCTTCTGACCTGATCTATGGTGTTTTCTTCTAGGGTCTGCAATGAGAAATAATCACTATAACTGGGTGTCACTTTAAAGGTAAGATTGACTGTAGCAGGCTATAAAATCACCTCCTTTGTCAGGTTATCCTGCACAAATGGAGAACATGGGGTGTTTCTGTGACAGATGAAAGCAGAGCTTTGCACAGAAGGAAGAGCCACGGCAGCACCAGCAGAGACTCTGCAGCTCAGCCTCGTCCAGACAGGAATTCTGTCCTTGGGGACAGGGACATGAGTGGGTAGGACCCTGTAAGACCCCAAGACCAGGAGCAGCTCCCTGTTCCGCTCCATAAGGATCATGAAAGCAGGCAGATCCCAGCTGCCTCCATCAGCCTCCCTCCAACTAACCTGCAAAATATTGCATTTTGCTACTTTCTTCCCCACATCCTCTTGGCTGGCCTCTCTCAGACTCAGCTCTTGGGCATTCATGCAGTGCCAGCACCCCCTGGGACCTCACCAAAACATCTGGATGAGGAAGGAGGGTGCATACCCAGGAAAACCCTGCCCTTCACCTCCCTCCCTTCTCTCTCCAAGGGGCGGAATTTCACCAGCCTGTGCAATTCCATGAATGCAAAATCCGAGGCTCTGCTGCTGCTTCAGCCAACCCAGGGACAAAAAGGAGTCTCAGGTCTCCTTCCTTGTAACTTATATATTTAAAGACTGGAAATCACCAGTCCTTCCCTGCCAAACAATTATATCCACTAATTTAGATGAGAACTTAATATTATATCTTTATAAAGTGCTAGATGTATAAAAAATCTATTTAGATTTAATATTGCAGTAGCATCTGGTCTTTTCATCTAATTTAAAACCTTTAAAGAAGGGAAACCTCCAGCAAGAAATAATATCCATAAGCATTCCAAGCCTTCTCCCGCTTCCCTTCCTTTAAAGAGTAATAAGAAATCTCCCCCTACAGGCCTTGGCTGCCTAATGCAAGGTAAAGAGATGATTCCGGGCTGAGAGTTGTCCTCTCAAATCCCGGGGAATCTCTAAGCGCCGCTCAGGACACGCATGGATGCGGAGGAGAGGGATCTCCAGCCCGGCATCGCAGCTCCTCTCCTTTGTGAGCCCCCTCCCCGCTCCCACCGGGGCGCTGCTGCAAAGGGCTCACAATTATCTCCTGTGTTTTTTACTCTTTATTACCGCAACTCCACTGGGCACAAACATTTTGACTAGAACACTATTTCCTTTTTTTTTTTCTTTTTTTTTTTTTTCCTTTTTACCTGTTTTAAGGGGAGAAATTAATAGCATAAAAATGCAAATTCCTTCCTTCCTCAGCACAGGAAAAAAACCCCTTATGCTGTTTTATTTACCAATTGCCTGTTGTTTTAAGCTATTCACCACAAACCAATATCACACATAGAGCAGCAGCAAGCCCAAACGGTGCTAGTGCAACCTGCAATTCCAAATAACACAGAGAGACTTTATATCCCCAAATTATTCTCCATTTCGTTTAGGGAAGGCCTGCTTGGGGATTAGGGTAGTTGTTTGTTTATTTGAATTCATTACAGAACTGGGAGTTTATTATATTCTGTACTCACTGTAAGGTAATCAAAATATAGATGGAAATTGGAAGATTTTTATTGGTGCCATTTATGAAGGCTTTAGGCTGCGAGAGAGCTGGAGCGCCTTGAAAAACTTGAGGTGGAAGTTGCAGACTTCTTGTGTTTTTAGAAAACCCATTCCCAAATTATCTTAGTTATTTGACTCAACAGAAGCCTCTCTTTTTTACAACTTTCCATCCACATCTCTTTCTTGTACAATATAATCAGATCTAATTTATTGGAAATCCACTGGCTGCAAACCAGAACCAACCCCCAGCTTGATTTGTTTTCCACAACACAAAATTTAACCAAAGGAATGTAATTGAGAAGGAACTTCCCCATTGCCATTTCCATTTGCTCCCAGTGCCCCCATCATTTTATTTATTCCAGTAGTAAAAATAAATCTTTAATTGGAAGGAAAGTGATAACTGAAGTTTAATTAAGCTAAGCCAATAAAGTGAAGGGAAATTACCAGACTAATGTCATGCACTGAAAAGAGGCCATGCAGGGCTGCAATTTGGGCTGCTCTGGAGTGGCCTGTGGAGAGCTCACTCAGAAGGCAAGAGATGCTCTGGTCTTCACCTCCAGTCCCCACCTGGGACAAGGTGATATTCCAGCCACCTTCTTCCTCCCACTGTTTCCAGGCAGCTCTGGGTTAATGCTTGGACTCGATGATTTTAGAAGTATTTTGCAACTTAAACAATTCCATTATTTTTTCTGATTCATCCAACCTTCCCAGGGGACGTCCTAACAGGAAGGTCTCCATCTGGGTCACATCCACCATGGCCACGAGCTCACTCTTTTTTCCCAACAATTTCCAGTGCCATCAGCAACATAAAACCCACCTACCCATCTGCTTCATGCATTGAAAGCTATTTTAGGTTTTCTGTTGCAAACCCCTTTTCCTCCCCCACCAGGATTCTGGGACTTTTACAAAGTGGGGGGAAGGGTCCATGCCCCAGGATGGCCCTGGGAGGGAGAGGGAGAGCAGGGAGGATGCATTTTCACTGTCCAAACTTCCAGACACGACATCTGCCAGGAAGATCCCAGGAACAAACACTGAGCTTCCTGCCAGCATGTCTGCCAGGGTGCAGCCTTATTTCATATTTATAAATATGCTTTGGTAACAAACAATAGCTGCTTCTGCTTTTCCAGTCGGAGCTGTGAACACCGATGTACTGGCAGCGTGTCCTTTTTTCACACTACCAGAATTATAAATTGCCAAGCCAGAAGGACTGACTGTGATCGGGTAGTTCCAGCTCAGCATTGAATTTCCCCCAGCAACCTGAATTAGAAAATTTTTTTTTGGAGCAAAACAACACCTCTTAAAAATAATTTCAAAAACAGAGAACTCCCTATGCTTCCTAGTACGGTCTTGTGTCAGTTCATCACTCTCAACATTAAAAAACATGTACCTTAATTACTCTTCTGAATTTATTTCCAGCCACTGACCTTGTTATATCTTTGTCTGATAGATGAAAGTACCCATTATTAAAGTTCACTTCATCATGTGGGTGTGTATAGGCCATGGTCAAGTCATCCTTAACCTTCCCTTTGATAAGCTAAATAAACCCAACCCTGGAATCCTTTCCTATAAGCTGTATGTTCATTAATCATTAGCCTGGTTTTCCCTCAGAAACCTCTTCTCCTGAAGCACAGCCTTTGAGGACAGCAGCCTCTGTCATCCCTAAACAGCCAGGTGTGCCCTGCATCGAAGTGGAGTAAGGAGGTCCATACAACCACCCCGTCTGTATCCCACCACTCCCTTTTCCAGCTGCTCCATCCCCATGGGGCAGCTCCTCTGCTACCTTGATGTTTAAGGTGTCCTTCAGTTCCTGCTCCAATGCCTGCCATCCTCGCCCATTGGTACCTTGGTCATCTGCAATTTTATGCTTTCTTCCAGATTCTGGAGCCACACGAAAAACTGGAGCATGTCAAGAACCCTCCCAAATGATGGGAAGTGCTGATACCAGAAGATCTGGAGCTTGGTACATGACTGATTTCATAACCATGAGCTGATTCCCATCACAGATCAATGACCAAGCACACCAACCACCAGCCATGGGATTCCCTCCATCAGCACTTCATTAACTGAATAATCAGGTTTCCAAGCCAGCATTTTACCTGGAATTAATATTAGTAGCTTGCTTCCCATACTTTTAATTATATTAGTATTGTTTCCCATTGCCCTGATTTGTTATGGACATTTTGTTTGTTCACATATCAGAAGTTTGTTCCCCATCCTGTACTAATTGACTTTTTTCTGCATTATAAAACAAGAATATTTATTCAACACTCTCATCTTTACTGCACTGTTTACTGTTCTACTATTGCTATCTGGGAAACAACTTGGATTGTAAGTCCCTTTACTCCTAATACTTTTCAAGCTGCTTTTTCTCTTATCACTAAGCAGGTGTTTCTTTTCTTATTCTTTGATCTACTTAAATTTCAACAGTTGGAAGCTTTCAGAAAATTCCATTTTAAAAATATCTATTTATCTAAATTTCCCCCCCAAGACAAACCATGTTTTGGCTTTGTCTGCTTGGTCTTTTTCCCTTGACCAGTTCTGAGAGGTTCACATGGAGGAAAACATCCCTAATTCAGAAATACCATTTATATTTTCCTGCCTAAATTCCTGCAACTGGACAGTTCATCAGGCAGAAGATATTAGAAAAACTGGCAGCCATAATCGTGTGGGTGGAGGTGAGGACATCTGCTCTTTATATCATGAGCATTGCCAACATGCTATAGACATATCCAGGTTTCTGTTCCAAAACCCCCTCAAGAATATACTGTGTGGAGTTCCAGCTCGCTGGAACCTCCTGCTTGGTTTGGGAAAATTTGGCAAGTTGTTTTCCTTCTGTAGCCTGTTCATAATTTTCCTGGTCTTTACTACATGGGTAAAGTGTGCCCAGATTTCATGTGCCATTCCAACATATGTTCCATGATTACATACAGGATGTATAATCACTCTTCTTTACTGCATGAGTTCAGCTGGCACCGCTTGCTACCACAGTCCAGCGCCGCGAGAGAGTCTTGGGGCGACGTGTGTTCGAAGTTGGTGCTACGGCTGCGGGAGCAGATGAACGGCGGCGTTCCTTCCTCTGAATCTTTAATGTGTGCTTGTACTCACGTCCTGCTCGCTCGTCCTGGGCACAGCCGAGCTGACAGCCTTGAACATTGCCCAGTGTGCTGTGACTGCCACGAGCTGCAGCTTCATCCCAGCACTTGTGGCCACCTTGCCGTGAGCTCTTCCCAGGAACAGCCCAAGAGCAGGAGCACGAGTCCCTGCAAGATCAATTTAAGGATGGCAACACCACCCTCAGCCTAATTCTCACTGCATCATCCCAGTCTGGGTTCATTCCTTTAGGAGGAATTTCTTCACGGAAAGGGTGGTCAGGCATTGGCAGGGGCTGTCCAGGGAGGTGGTGGAGTCCTCATCCCTGGAGGTGTCCAAGGAATGACTGGATGTGGCACTCAGTGCTCTGGGCTGGTGACAAGGTGGGGCTCAACAAAGATCGGACTTGATGATCTTGCAGGTCTTTTCCAATGAAATAGATTCTCTGATTCATTTATCCACCAAGCACATGGTTTTCCATGCCCTCAATCATGGGGCACTCAAGTTTGTTTGGAGGTCCAGCACATGGCAGTTGTCACTGCTGCTTCTCTTGGCAAGACCAACAGCAGGGAATGATAGGTGGTAGAAACATGAACCCATCCATAAAAAATGCTTGGAAGACCTGGAAAACCTGGCCATACCGTTGGAGAAAAGAAAAGGTAGTAGAAACATCCTAAATTCTATTGTGTATAAAGATTTATTTTGTAATGTGTCAATGGTATTAAGCATTGGAACAGGCTGCCCAGGGCAAGGGTGGAGTCCCCATCCCTGGAGGGATTTAAAAGCCCTGCGGAGGTGGCACTTGGGGACATGGGGCAGTGGAGGCCTTGGCACTGCTGGGGAACGGTTGGACTCAATAGTCTTAGGGGTGTTTTCCAACTTGAATGATTCTATGATTCTAAGGAAGAAAAATCTAAGTAGTGAGTGAAATCAAATCTTCATATCCCTAAAACCGGAGATACAGTTCTGGTGGGTCCATCTGCTGAAACCCAACAGTACTTAAAAACCTCAGAATCAGATTTTTATAAGTACTCAAACACCTATAAGTAGGAACAGACAAACTAATGGGAATTTTTGACCCTCAGGGAATCTGATTCCTGATATGACGATCTGGTTGTCTTGAAAACCCCACAAGGCCCTGATCATTCTGTCCTTACAGAGCTTTGAAGTGCTCCCCCCCTTCAATGCCAAACCAGAAGATAGGAATCTCAGAGAGCACTTTATCTTCTCAGTGTCCCATCACAAATTCTTGCACAATATCCCAGAGTTGACACAAATGGGTAACTGTTCAGTTATCTTTAAAGGCCTGTGGGATTTGATAAGCAATTTCATGGAAATAATCTAAATACGCATAATAAAAAAAAAAAAAGGAAGTGATGTTCTGTTAATGTATCACTTTTATTGTGACAAGTTTTTCTTCAAATGAAAAATAAAAGTGTAAAACTTAGAATTGCAGTACTGTTAAGCACCTCCTGGGATCATTATAATAGACTGTACAATTATTACCTGAGCTGAAGTGCTTTTTAAAAAAAAAAAGAAAAAAACAAAACAGCAATAAATGTAATTTCATTGCTCTACCCGATATGCAAAATCTTCCTGGCATCTATTTCCAATATGAAATCAATTTTACATTTATTCATAATTCTGCGTGGAACCTTACTGAAAATCTTAATATCATTTCTATAGTATTTTTAAGATTTGCACTAGAGTAAAGCTCGATAAAACTTTTAAATGGTTCACATCCATCATGCCACTGAAATGTTTTTTAAGATACTTTGCTGAGGATTAGGAAGGTTGAGGAAGAACAACAACGATATTTCTCTCTGCATGCACCTGCACTTTTCAGAATCAGTCCTGTTTTCACAGCTCTGTGCCTCAGCTTTTCACAGGACATCATAAACTTAGATGAACAAAGAGCCGAGTGCCCACATTTTGTCTCTTCACACTCCAGTTCTGCTTATTTAAGTACAGTAACTCCAAATTTACATAATATTAACAATTATTACACCCAGCTATGATGATACAAACAGATCTTTGTGCCCACACAGCCTCTGTTCACCTCAATATATTGGTCTGCATGGGCAGGGTCAAGACCATGGAATTTGGAGATGATCGAATCTATTAAGAGCCAGAAATGTGAAATCTGTGTTATACTTGAGAGCAGTGAAAAATTCCAGTGAGAAAGCCTTACTCTTGTGAATGCCAAGTTTAATTTTGAGTGGAAAAATATCGGCACCACTTGTGTAACACTGGGTCTCTCTTCTCTGTCAAGGGCCACCAAAACCAGGCTGAGCAGTTTTTCAAGTAAGCACACAAGTCTCCTGCCTAATTTAACCATTATATTTTGAAATGTACATTTTTCAAAGCAGTTGTTTTGCAAATATCACTTGTATCAACATTTGGGGGCCATTTTTATTTTGTTATATTTGTATGTAGGGATCCTACTGCCTTGAGAAAACGGGCCCTCCTAAACTGTCCATTGAAGGAAGCAGCCAAATTTGCTTTGATGTCTTTTTAGCTCTGAGCTCCACATGAAAGATTATCTGGCAGGCAGTGACGGCAGTGCATTAATATATAAAATAATTAGGAAGAGCACTTAATGAAATTATGTGTGTGTTTATACATCCTAAGCCTCATGGCCACATTATCTCCTCTCTCATCAAATCACAGCACTGTTACTTTGAAAAGTATCAGTAGTGACTTCTGGGCCTGACAAAAGAGTCCGGAATTCATCCAAAAAAAGAAGTGAGGACATGAAAAGCCGTTCAGACCTGGCTGGCTCTGCCTGCACCTCGCCTTCACTGCACATCAGCTGGAGGGAGATGTTCCTGCTGCATGGCAGGGATTGCATAATCCTCCCTCGAGAGCACCTGAGAGTGACTTTGAAAGTTTTATTAGATTTTTATTAGATCGTGATACCCATTTTCAGTAGCCAGCTTGTCCAGTTGTTCGCAAATTATGAAAATTTGAAATACTTCACTGGATGCCATCAGCTGAGGTTCAGTTAATGGCTGGTAACTCCCAGGTAACTGGGGAGGATGAGTTTTCCCATTCTGAAGGCAATAGTCAGCACTGGATTTGCTTCACCATGAAACTGAGGAGATGAACATGTGACACGATGTATTTTACAAGGTGCTTAACAAGAACATGATTGGGAAAAAATTGTAATCCATGAAATCAATGCTATAACCTAATATTGTTTGTTCTTAGTGCCTACTGGAGCACAGCAAGATCAATGTCAGGACAGCACTCTTCACTCCAAGTATCAATGACCTGGAAGAAGTCACGTAAAAGGATGGGACCTGCCAATGGCTCAGCATGGGAGGAGGCTGGCGAGGAGAAAATGCAAGCAGGAGTGATACAACTCAAAAGAACTTGAGCTGGCCCAGAAATGGGTGTGTGGAGGAGTTAAATGCAAGGAAAAATGAGGCAATTATTTGGAAAAACAACACCAAGCAAAAACTACTCATATTGCTACGCTCTCTTTGTGCTGTGTCATAGGAAGGGGAGTTAAAAAGCAGAGCAGAAGGATAATTAGACATCCTTTAAATGTACATATAGGCAAGAAAAAAAGAAGCAGAGAGGTCCTGGAAAGGGGCACTGGTGGGGTTTGGCAGAATTAAGTCAGTCAACAGCACAAGTAAAAAAACTCTTTGTATCTTCAAGTGTTTGTTCACTACATTTCTGATAGGGAACTTGTTCAGAGGCCAACAATTGCACCTGGCCTGAGCTGTTCAGCCTTGTAGAGCTGTGCCCTGGTGTACAACCTCATATTCAGCTATCTCAAACCAATATTCCGAGTGTTTTCAAGTTACCAGTGCAGACTGTTGCACATATTTCCATGTGCGGCTTTACTCCAGCCCTGTGTGGCTGTGATGTGAGCAAGGTACAGCGCTAAATATCTGTATTAATACCTGTTCTTTACTCCTCTGAATTAATGGCAACAATTAGAAGAGGTACAATTAGCAGTGTGCAAGAACCTGCCAGCAGAGCAGGGGATGGCCCAACCTCTGCTAAGACAGATGGGCAACGGGGAGCTGCAGCTGGTCGGCACTCTTCCCGGGAAAGCAGCCCTGTATCCCGAGGATTGAAGGCGCAATGCATCATCCCCAGCCCTGGAGAGAGGCCCCAGATGACATCCGTGGCAAGCGCTGTCGGGCACGGCGCTCAGCAGGTCCAGCACCTGGTGCTCCATCTCCCTCGCAGCCTTCTCTCCAAAAACTCCACGATTCCCACCCGGGGCTCCCACCCGGGGCTCCCACCCTGCCGCAGGAACAGCTGCCCCAGACATCAGGAGCGCGTGTTCCTCTTTTAGCACCCCGCATTTAGGATTAACACCAGGCCTGAGTGGAAATCCTTGTAAGGTTCTGTTCCTTTATCATGCTTGAATTGCTTTCTGTGCTCACAGCTCCTCAAAGTTTTGAACCAACTCCTTGTCAGGTTTCTTCAGCTCGAAACTCAAATTACAGCCAGTGGCTCTGGCTAAAACTAAAGTTTAATATTAATATATTGATCAGAGTATCAGAGTTGATCCAGGCTGTGCCCATATTTTCCACTGGAGGACCTAAAAAATCATGCTGTGTATTTCTTCACCACAGCTTAACTATATTTCAGGTTACTTAGTCATGTATTATAACAACAAAAAAAAAGGCCTTTTCTAGTGCTATTTCCAGCATTAAACCAATCCAGACCTGGCAGTTTTTACAGTTTCAGTCCAAGCCCAAGCTTCAATAAGCTCACACAGCTCTAATGATTGTTAGTGAAAATGTAATGGGCCATTTGAAATACAAATGAACACGAGTAGGTAAAGGGATTTTTTTTTTTCTTTTTAGTGGAATCAATTTACACTAGCTATTTAAAAAAATATTAAAATAAATGTAATGCCATTAAATGTAAGCTCAAAACCCATTGAGAGCATTAGTGGCCAAATCTGCCAAAAAAGTAGTCATGCCAAGAGCACGGGGCCAGATTCTGCTCTCAATTACATTGGTGTTAAGCCAGGATAACTTCCCTAACTTCAACAGGCTTGTTCTGGAATAACACCGGGGTTAAGTGGGAGCAGGAAGGAGCTCCATTCCCAGTTAGGAGCTCTTGCAGAGCCCCAATTTACTCCCAGTGACCCAGCTCAGTTCCCACCAGCCTCAGGTATCCCAGACATTTACCCAGCATCCCCTTTTGGCAGGAGAAGGAGTTGGTCCAACCTCCAGAAGAGCATTTTTGGAAGGGTCAGAAACAGAGAGTGGGGTTGTTCAGCAGGTGCTGTGTTTTGGAAAAAAAATTAATGGAGCAAACCAGTAGGAAGAGCCAATAGGAATCTGTCACTGTGAAATAATTAACAGCTGAGTCGAGTTCAAAGTTTTGAGGGCAATGAGCTAAGCAACAGGGGAAAAAGGCAAGTTCTTTTAAAATAGTGTTTAATTTCATATTACTTGCAAAGAAAAGGAAGGAAACCCAGCTAAATCATGTGGTTAATATTTATTTTAAAAATTCATCATAATATCCTGAATTCCCTGCAGTAGTCCAGAGCCTTTGAGGGTGACCCCTCCCTCCTTCCACATGACAATTTCTAGAAACTATTAAATATCATATTAATACACTTCTAAGGGAAAAAGGAAAAATATTTGAGTTGGCATAAAGCTCTGCTGAGAAGATTGGCTCCTGCATCCCAGGTGATCCAGCCAGGCAAATAACCAAACAAGGAAAAGGGGAGCAGCAAAGAGGAAAAAGAGTTTCCTTCATCTGCTCTGACTTTCATCCTTATTGCTGGAGAAACCTGGAAAAACTATCAAGTTTTTACATGAACTTTGAAAATTCCTCTTAGTGAATCTATTTGCTGTTGCTAATAACCCTCTAATTAAAGGTTTTTATTTGGAGTACAAATAAAACCCAGAACCAGCATTTCTTGCTTTTCAGATGGGGATGGTATATATATATTTCTTTTTCTTTTAATTCATCCTCATTATATCCAGTTTGTCCCTTTATTTTCACAAATCCAAGCTTCCCGTACCACGGTGCCATCAGACCTCAGCACCATTTCAGCCCTCTCCAACCAGCAGTCAAACCACATCCAACCAGAGTTTTGGATGGTAATTTTGAAGATAAATCATAAAATTTTGGACAGTAACTCAGGATATGCCAATAAGAGCAGCCAGGTTAACAGGATATTACAGAATAACAGCGAAAATATGACCAATCATCCCAAATCATCAGCTCTGCAAACAGCTGCAGAGAGGAAAAATACTCCAAATATTTTTGTTAGGATTTATTTGGCAGAAAATTTTTATAGACACATATTTATCCTTTCTTTCAGAATATGTAAATAATACAGAGTATGATTTGTCACATTCCTTGATTTCATGACAGTTGCAACTGGCAACTGAGGAATAATTTCATTTTAATTATAGTTCAGTTGATTTTCTCTTTAATTACTGAAGTTAGATGACTAAGGCACCGAAATATGTAAAACACAACCTTTCCATACAGTAAATTTTCTTTAATAATAACAACGGTATTTTTATTGTTTCCAGTCTGCAGAACATAATTTTTCAGCCATGGAAAGCAGTTACTAATTCTTAAATTGTGTATTTTTCATTTCCTTACAAAATATTGGAAGGAGTTTTGTTCTGTATGTTGCTATGGGTACAGAATTCTATGTAAAAGATTTAGGATTTCACAGGTTTGACATTGGAGGGAGGTAAAATGTCTAAAGTTGCCTGTCTCAACAAGACAAAAGCCATCAGGGCTGAAAATACAGCCCTCGGGCTCCTCCTCTGGCCTTTGCTTTGCTGCCAGCCTGGACAAGGGAATGCAGCTTTCCTTGTCTCTCTGGGGCTCTGGATTTGGGAAAACCAAACAGGAACAATGCCCCGAGAACCCCTCAGCGACAAATCACGGGGGGCATATTTTTCCGTGGTTGTTTATGACTTAAATAGAACTCGGAATTCTCCAAATTCCCTGCTTTTTTTCACAGACTTTCTAGAAGGAGCTTTACTGGAGAGGAAAAGGGATGTTTGGAAGCTGCAGAGCGATGTTAATTTTGCTCCCCAGTCTGTCACCACTGGAGTGGGTTTCTGGTTGGGTCACCGGAAAATAAACTTGTTCCAAAGGCTTTTCCAAGCAGATAAGATCCCGAACGAGGTGCCGGTGCCAAATATCACAGAAAGCCTCGCACAACAATGCCTTGCAAAGAGCGACATTTAGATGAGGTTGTTAAATGCAGGGAGGAGGTTATGTGTGTATAACACATTCAGGAGCACTTGGGAATTTTTGGAGACATTTTCTGCTGTCTTTTCCGAGTCACTTTTCTGACTGACTTCTGCAGGAGTTTTGCTTGCATAAAAGCTGCTGGATTCAGCTCCCGGTCCAAACATTTGGGTTGCAATGTGCCTGGAAAGCCAGAGGAATTAAGATATTTGCCCTGCTCTCTCTGCACTGGAGCTGACTCCCCAGCACCCTTGTGCTCCTTGGAAAATCCCAGCTATAGTTTATCTGAAATTAATTTGCCCGCACTGTTAAGTCAATTACCCAAAGGAACAGAGACTCGATTAAAAATCTATTTAGTTCTATAGGAAACAGTATACTTGGGATCAATTTTTTTTTCCCTGCTCCACTGCAAGGAATCTTATTGTATCCCTGTATAAATAATAAAGGTGGTGCACTCTCCTCTCCTGCTCAAGCATGACTGAGCAGATACAGATTGTGCAGCGCTCGTGTCACGAGCACCCGGAGAGAGACAGGAGGAAGAATATCCCAAACACAACCTCCAACCCAGGGCTTGGAGTGACCCCATGCAGGGTTCGGATGTGCAGGGCCACAGGCACTGCTGGCTCCCTGTTTTCCAGGGGATGGTTGTACCTGTCTCACCTAGAGAAATGTTCCTATTGTCAAGCCTACAGCAAAGTGTGTCCAGACAGATTGGTGTTCTGCTCAATGGAGCCCACATGAATCATGTATTAGTTCATTTAAAAGCACTTTGTAGACAAACATGCTCAGTCTATCAGCAGGCTCGGGGATGCAAATACTTCACTCAGTGTATATGAGCCCTGACAGGACATCTGTGATCCATGGGATTGAGAACCAGCTCCTTCCACATTAAGCAATAACAAGCAGAAAGGCTTCTCTGTATTTTGCTCTTTTTCAGCAAAATGAAAATTTAACTTTGCCATCACGTTGGGAATGGAGTAAACACTAGCCACTGAAAACTAGCAGCAGGAAGAGGTAAATGATTTACAAGATATTCTTCAATCATTTAGCACATATTTGGTTAGGGGGCTAGAGTATTCCTGAAGAAGGCAACAGTTCTCCAGGAACCTTAATCCTAAAATACCTGCTGCGTGGGACTGCTTCGGAGGTAAGGAGGCATTGCAAACATTTAGATTCAATAACTGCTAAAGGCATCTTTTGTACACTCTCTGCTCGGCAGATGCTGATTGCTTCCTGTAAATTAAAGCGAGCTAATGAGTGCCTGCAATAGCAAAATATTGGGTGGACTCTCATTAGCAGACACAGTGTGTGGAATTAATTTCACTGAGAGAATTGTAGGATGATTTATATATAGAAAATGTAGTTTGCAAAAGCAGCCTGGAAGAGATTCAGACATGGATGGACTTTGCCTATAAGTGGTTCCAAATTAATTTAATTTGTGAAGGAGAAGTCTGTAGTACTGTAAATACTGTTAGCACGAGTGCCAAACTTATACCAGTGTGGGGAAGGTTGCTTTCAGCCTCTCCTCCTTGATGCTGGTGATACTAAGATATTCCTATAAGGAATATCTTAATGAGAGTACAAACCCTTCAATTTTATAGTGCTTTAATTTTCTCCTAGCCCTGGACTTTTCTAACTGCTAAGACAGTGTGTTTACTAACATTATCCCCTGCCTCTTTTAATTACATGGTCAAATCCGAGTGACTCCTACCTTCACATTAACTGACACAAGCCTCTCGCCCCTCCAGAGTATGGGATGATCATTCTTTGATCCTCAGAAAATGCAGGAATTCATTTGTTCGTCTGGAGTCCTAATTTTTCCTTAGCAGTAAACCAAGTCCTGGAAATAGTAACTCAGGCAATCAGAGTATTGTTACTGTTCCCAGAAAGGTAATATTTTTGAATAGCTCTGCATATTTAACAAGGAAGATGTGTTTTGAGCAATTTTTAATAAGGTAATATTTTACTTTTCCCATTTCACCCTTGCAGGAAACTGCAGAGATCAGTTCTGGATTGAGATTGCATCCCCAGTCTTGGATCCTTTAACATCCCAGAAGGAACACATGAAAAAGAAAAATCCCCCTACTTACACAGTGAATAGGTGCTAACAGCTTTAAAGAATTGCCTACCAAATATTAGGTGCAATTTAAAACTACATTTAAGGCAGAAAGGGTGGTTTAAAAGTCTACGTGGCCAGCTAAAAATCAGAGGGAGAAAATGACTTGAACACATGTTGGATGAACTTCTGTCTGTGTGGGAGATGCAGCCCTGGTGGGATAAAATATCCCCCACCCAAAACAATTGGGCAGGTTCTGTCCCTGCTCTGCCGTGTGTTCCATGATTCCAAACCTGGGCAAGTGCTTTGAGATCATTTCTGTTTTGCTATAAAAAGAAACACAACTGTGCTATCTAAGCACTGTGGAAGATTATTTATATTGAAAGACATCCTTAGGCTAAACTGTTAAATGAGGATAATGGATATCAGGCACCCAAGGCACGCGGAGGACTCGTTAATGAATTAGTTGGGGAAACAGAGTCAGATGCTGGGCTCAGGTAGAGGCTGGGTGGGTAAATGTGCTTTTAGAGGAGCAGCAGGACCGAGGAGGGGTCATGGCATGGGAAGAGCTGGAAAAAGAGGATAAAATGATCTGTACATTCCCCTACACCTGCTTCCAGGGCTGTCCGAGGCCGCTCGGGTTACACGGTACAATATTTGTTCAGAATATTGTCTGTTAGATCAGTTTAAACACGTGCTGGAACTTATTAGATATTTATTAGCTTACATTTAAGCCCTAGTCTATTTTACAAGCCCGATGCCCCCTGTTTTATGTAAAAAGGATATTTCAATAGATATAATTTAAATTAGTTCGTAACTTGATAACTTGCTACCCTAATGAAACCTGCACTAATGACTGCCTTCGCTAGACAATTCCTTATTTTGAGAACCTGTTTTAAAATATTCATAACGTATCTGGTGCAGCATTGTTTGAACTGTATTTAATAGACATCTCAACTCTGGGCTTTTCCCTGTGGTTTGCAGAAGTCACTGTCAACAGTGGTTCTTCCAGCACCTTCTCTGGTGGGTGTGGGATGGGAGAGAGGGTTGGAGCTTCCTGGCAGCAGGGGCAGAGACCCCACATGTGTCCTTTGCATCCCAAGGGAAAGAGAACCCGGCACACACCTGAGAAAAAATCCCAAATGAAATAACAGCCCAAGCCATAATCAGGAATAATGGTTTCTCATGGATTTAATAGCGGTGTAAGTACCTAAAAGGCAATAACCCAACGTCTCTGCTGTCTGAAGAGCAACTCTGACATCTCGTGTTAGTCTGTGCTGAAAACTAAATGAGTTGTCATTCAGTCAAGTGACAACTAAATGAGTTAAAGTCACTCTGTGGCTTTCCCTCTCCATGGAGGTGGGTTTCATGAGGAAGTGGAGTAGATGAGAAGCACCTGGAAACTTGTGGGTTTTTTCCTAACAGGACGTATTGCCCAACTGCCTACAAAAACACAGGAATTTACCATTCCCTGGACCCATGCAGAGCCTACACCTCTCCAGACCAGTGGCAGATCAGACAAGATTTCCCACTCCTGATGGATCAGCAGGACCTTCCAGGGTGGTCCCACGCTCGACTCCACTTCCCTGGGAAGTTTTGCTTCCTGATTAATGAAGAAGCTGCCCTGCCAGCCCTGGGATGCTCCATGGGGAGGAAGGACATGCTGGGCAGCATGGGAAGCACAACCACTGCCCCTAATGCAGCCCAAACCCCCCCAAAGAGCCACGCTTCCCCACCACCACCCCCAAAGAACATCTCTGTCCTTTAAGTGCTGTGCCTCCTCCTCAGGGGGTTCCTAATGCACTTCCCTCCTTCTGCCTCGCTGACTGCCAGGGAAGGACGTGCTCGGGGCCTCTGAGCACCCCGCAGCCACGAGCAAAAAGGGAAAGTCGATATACAAACTGCAGTGATTAATATTAAACACGGAATGTGCATCTAAAGACACTATTAATGTTAATGACAAAACAACAACACGACAACAAAGGCTGGGGACAGCAGACAGATGAACGCTTGCAGATGTGGAGGGGTTGGTAACAAATGCCAAGAGCTGCTCTAAGTTGGTTGCTGCTCAGTGCTTTCACTTTGGTGGTACCTGAACAAATTTGCCTTGATAAAATACTTTGGGAAAAAGTTAGATTTAACCTTGGCTCAGTGCAAAAACTTTAGACCCAACCCAGTGGAACGTGAAATTATTCTCCAAATGCAAATTAGCTGGTGATGTCATTAGCACTCACGAAAGCCATATTAATTGTTTGAACCCTAAGTTGACTACTGGTTGTTACAGGGATTGTCCTGATCACCCCTGAATGTGGGGGCATCCCTATCCTGCTGTTACTGGGACGCTGAGCTGCCATCCTGCATCACCTCCTGTCAGAAAAGGTTCACACCCGAGAAGCTGTGAATCACCATCGATGAGAAAACAAACCAACGCAAAACCTCCCTCAGGGGCAATTTCCAAGGAGAAGAGAGCATCAAACGGATTTTAAACAGGCAGGAACCCAGCACATGAACAGAGTTTGGGCCAAATGTCCTGCCAGGGGCCAGTCAGCAGGAGCCCACTGCCAAGACCTGGTCCCTAGATCAACACCTCGGCCGTGATAAAAAGCTGCTCTTTAAATCAAAGGCAGCTCACAAACGAAAAAAAAAACCCCAAAGACATAAATCTGCATTGGCTTCCAGCCCAGTGTGATCTTCCAGTGTATTTCTGCTGATGCTACTTCTGGGATGGGACAAAGGAAATGGATGACACGGAGACGGCTGTGGCAGGAAGACCACCAGATTGCCCGTAAAGGGGAGCAGGCAGTGGTGGAGGTGACAGCCTGTCATGGGCTGCAAGTTCAGCTCCAACTTTTTTGCTGCCTCCTGGGAACTGCAGCAGCTCAGTCAAGTCAGCTCGAGGTTTGAAATGTGCTGAGGGACGAGGTACTTCGTGCCCATGGGTGTAGCAAAGGAGCAGGGCTGGTTCTGGCAATGTTTTTAGGAAAAAGGAAGAATCCCAAGTAATGAAAGGGACCAGAAAATCTTTTGTCACTTCAATTTCGACATCAAATTTTTGTTGAAAATCACCTAAAAGCAGAGCAGTGATGGAACTCTGAGAAATATCCTAATCAGATGCACACCATGCCCAAAAGCCAAAATTCATCTCCAAAATATCAGTGTTGTATCTCTTCTTTAGAAACTGTTATGTAAATGCTTCCAAATTATTTCACTTACAGGTGTTTGTTTTAGCAATGAATTATTTGACCCCTTTCTGGCCTCACTCAGGACCTCAACAAACCATCTCTGAGACATCACTGAGAGATGAAAAAAGAAGTTACAGATGTGTGCTCCTCACAAGGAGTATCTACCAAGGAGGACACAGTCAAAAGGGTCACCAAGACTTTTTTCCTGTAAGAAAATGAACAATAAAAATTGTTCACCGTTTGGTTTTGGGGCTGGGTTGTTTTGTTGGTTTTTGGGGGTTTTTTTGTACAAGAGAATGAAAATCTGTTTGCAGTTGTAACTTTTACAGTATGTCACGTATTTTCTTTTTTTTCCCCCTCTTCCATAATTATTTTTACAGAGAGCTGTTCTTTCAATCAGGTCACTGATCTCTGAAAAACAAACCTTCAAGGCTGCTTTTGAAAAATTGGACCTTCCTTTCCTTTCAATCGAAAGATTCACAACTTTCCCGTACGAGCCAAGACTCAAAAAATAACATAAATCCTTTCAGTGCTGTCTCTCTCTTTGCCTGTGTAACAGATATTTCTGCTAACATTTACTTTTGTAATTTTTCACATTATTCTAGCTCTCAGAGGTTAATATTTACCATTCATTTCTATATTCACAAACTACAGAGGTAGGATTGCAAATATCCGCCCTGGGAAAATGAGCAGCTCTGCCAGAAAATATGTTCGAATTTCTTTGTGGAACTGTGGGAGACAACACACCACTGACAACATTTCACTGGATTCATCTGTTCGTGTTTTAAACATCTGCACAATCAATTCATCCAGCACAACAGCTGGAATTTCAAAAGGATAACCAGATAATTACAGCAAATGGGGTTTAGTCCCTTTGAACAGTAAAGACGCACTCAGCAAAATATTATTAAAAAACAAGGCAAACTGATAAATAGAAGGGACAACACTGAAATTACATCCCGAAACTGACCCCAAACACTCATTTTCTGGGAGGCATCTACAAATAGAGAAGACACTGAGCAGCAGCAGCAAAATTCAACAGAGCTGCCTGCACAAGCTGACCCACTGCTGGCAATAATATCAAATCATAAATGAATTAATTTGCTTGCTGACCAAGTAGTTTGCCATATTAAAGTGCAAGTTTGCAAGACATGTATTCTATTATCCCAGACTGCACTCTTGACACTTTGCATTAGGAACATTTAGCATTCAGCCTTTGATACTTTGAACACTGAGCACAATGAAGTTGTCAGCACAAAGGAGGGTTTTATTCAATTTTGAGATGTAACAAGCGAGGATCTTGCAGAACCACAAGTAAGAAGGGTGAAACAATGGAGAGTTGATGAGCTGAGGGGGAAGGAAGGGAGGGAAGGGAAAAGGGAAAAGGGAAAAGGGAAAAGGGAAAAGGGAAAAGGGAAAAGGGAAAAGGGAAAAGGGAAAAGGGAAAAGGGAAAAGGGAAAAGGGAAAAGGGAAAAGGGAAAGAGAAGAGAAGAGAAGAGAAGAGAAGAGAAGAGAAGAGAAGAGAAGAGAAGAGAAGAGAAGAGAAGAGAAGAGAAGAGAAGAGAAGAGAAGAGAAGAGAAGAGAAGCAGTTATTGTTTTATTTCTACCATGCAGGAAGCAATATTTGCTCCAAAGGCAGCTTCCAGTGACGGGGAGAGTGATCATTTACTCCAAGGCTGCAGTGAGCTTGTTCTGCTCTTGTCACCATGATCTAACGCTGGCAGTACGATGTGAGCAAGCAGAGAGCATTGATTAACACTGCCAGGCAGCTGTGTTGGAATCCTCAAGTCAATATTGTGTGCTCTTGGTAAAAAAAACCCACCAAAAATAATGGGGAAAAGGAAAAAGAAGACGGATTGAGTGTATTTTGATCAGCACAAGGTACGGCTGCGATTCCGTGGCAGCAGCAGGGAGGGAAATCACCCACAGGAAGAGCAAACTTGTTCTGTCACATCTTGGCACACAGCAAAATTTCAGCATCAGTACCAATTCCCTAAAATCTAGGCTGCAATTGGCAGCCCACCCAGCCTTCTGAGGTAAGAGAGCAATATAAGGATATATTCCTATGTATATATATATATTTACAGACCGCATGAAACTAAATTTAATAAACATTCCAGGAAGGAAGGGACTTGGAGAAATAGCCAGACAATGAAATAAAGTTTTTTTACTACATGGCTGTACTTTTAAGACCTTGCAGAAAATGAACTCCTCGGTGATCACATTCCAAAGAACTTGGGAATGTTTTCCAGTATGCCATGCTGTATCCCTTAACACTGGATGGTGATTATTTTAAATCCCTGCTATAAGACACAAGTATTTGATTAAAACAAATTCCAGCCTAAATCTGGGTGTTCCTTTTTATTAAGGATTCAGGGACAGAAGGGAACGGAGTGACTACAGCCTGCTGATGTCCCAACAGCATCAACTGTGCAAGAGTTCAGCTGTTCAGGGATTCATTTGGAGTACTCACCACCCCTGAAAATAGCAATAAATGGTGTTTTGCAATGCTCTTTGCATTTCTCTATCAGCCCTTATTGTGCTGGAGATGCTCAGACGAGAAGAGAGGTTTATCTCATCTCCTTCATCAGAGCTGCGATTACCAGCAATAGTTTTTCCAAGTGCCACCAGCCTCAGAGCTGTATCCAGGTAACAAAATTAACCAGCAAATGAGGGAAAGAACACCAGAGGTGGTGGAAATACGGACCTATAAAGATCCACCTTGGATTCCTATGCATACTGAAGTGACAAGGTCGGACTGCAGGGAACAGGTTGATGGTTTCTCTGTGCAGCACTGAGGACAACCACGCTTTTCCACTCCGATTCATTTTCTTATGGGGAGCCAGGGAAATTTTGGCTGGAGCTGGCCAAAGCTTAATCTTTTCAGTCTATAAAAAATTTAAACAGTTTGCTCCCATTTCTTAAATGTTGACGTTTTTCGTGAAGGGAGAAAATACCCTATCAGAATTTTTCCTTGAAATGAAATGGGAAAGGCTCCTCCAACCTGGAAAGCCAGGATGTGCTGCTCACTACATCCTAATTCCTGTGCCAGGAGTGAGGCAGCACCAGGGGCTCCCTGAGCAGGAATTCTGGGAGCTGGGGTGTCACAACTGAGGGGACATCACTGCCAGGCTCAGCTTGACCCCTCCTGCACAAAGTGTCTTGTGCTGATAAGGAGATGTGTGTGGTGTGAGAGCTGTGGCAGGGTCTCCTAAAAACTGGGCATGGTCCTCTGGCAATCCATGAGCTAAGCAAGCTGCTGACTTGGTAGAGACTGTTCTTTCCAGGTATCAATGCGTGCTACTACAAACTCTTTCAGATACAAGGGGGAAAAAAAGGCAAAAAATAGATTAAGAAAAAATTCTCATTGTAGCATCAATAGAGACCACTAAAATCCACACATGCAATGCCAAGAACCAGAACTGTGGGGAGTTCCCCACATGCCTTTTCACAGGGATCAACCTCATTTAGGGCCAGGATTAGAATGGTCTGAGCCATGCTCCACCCCGTTCCTTAAAAAGGAATAAATAAAGGAGGGATGATAATCCTAGAGTTTTAGAACACATGGGAGGCCCTGCGGCTTCACCATGGCCAAAGCCAAAGGGAAATCCCACCCAAATCCCCCTGGTTGCTGAAGTGGCTTCTGTGAAGTCCATCTGGGTGTCAAAGTGGGAGAGAAGTAGATATTCCACAACCCACCTGACACAAAACAGCCAAACAGGAGACCCAGAACAGGAGTTTTTCTTCTGCCATTTAACATACCCCATAACCCTGAGGACATTGTCTTAAACAAAGGCTTGAACTCGGAGTGAATTGTAATTCTCACAGCTTTGAAACCCAGGAGAATGAAATCCTTGCCAGAAAGATCCTGAAGGGGTGAAGAGAAAAAAAAAAAAAAAAAGAGAGAGAATAAACTCGATAATTATGAAAAAAATAATATGCACATCCATAGTTTTGCTAAGTTTGGGATTGACAAGAAGAATCAAAGTGGTAGCCTGAAGAGAAAATCTGTTTTTGAGGCAGAAGGTTAACTGACAAAAATTAAACTCAAGGCTGAAGACACAAAGAAGAGCGAAAACCTACAAGAAACCTCACAAGAAAAAAGATCAGATTACTTTTTATGACCAAGAGGCAAAACTAAGGAAAATATTTCAGACATGAGAGCTGTTATTTTTGTACTTTTGAAGCCATACATAACTAGCACAAAAGACAACACGAGACAAGACAGGTAACCCGATCCTTTTAGACTTTGCGGCTGCAATCTCCTCCACGTGAGAAGCTTGGTTGTGCTTCCTTTCTTTCCATAAGTGAATAAATTCTGGGAATCACAACAGGGATTATTCCAATTTGTGTTTTCTTCTCAGGCTTCAAAAGTCAGAACCAAAGGACCAGTGGCCTTGAGTGCTGCAGGAAAACTTCAGACATGACCCTGAATTTTATTTGTGCATGAAACAAAATTAATATAAAGGGTATTGCTCCACCTTATTTTTTTTCTTTAATAATCTCAATTTAGCATATTTTTGATTCCCACAAAATGAAAGGAATATGTGTCAGTCTAAAGACAAAAGAAGCTGACAATAGTGAGAAAACAGTGTCCTGTGGCTGAGGAAAGTTGTTTTCATGGCACCTCCTTTACACCAGGGTCTAAAGCAATGCCCATGCCTTGAACAGCATCAAGGACATCATTTTGAAGAAAAGGATGAAGCATGGACAGAGATGCAGCAATTGGGATGTGTGGAGTGACCAAGTCTAAGCCTTAGACTTCAAAATTCCCATTCAGTTGCTTAATCATGATGAAATCTTGGGGTCTTCCACTCTTAAATTAATAGTTCTGGTCATTTCAAACATAGCTTTGCACCCACACTAAGTTCCAACATCTTGTCAAGATAGCCCAGATTAAAAGCCCCCATCCTGCAGCTGAACCTGGCACAGGCAGCTGGAAAATAAGAATGGGAGGTTTATACTTCCCAAACACAGCCAAAACATCTGTCCATGGTACACAAAGGCTCAGGTTCAAAAGGGTTTGCACCAACCAGGTAAGGAGAGTTTAATTTCTTTCTAACTTTCCAAGCAATTTTTTTTCATCTATTTGGGATAAAAGCATGTTCCTTGTGCTGGCAATATTCTACTTTTCAGGGAAAAAAGGAACATCCTTATGACTAGATATACTAGGGAACAGGGAATTAGGAGACTTCTTTGAGGCAGAGGAGACCAAGCTCAAGGGCTTTCTTATTTATGTTGCATTAAGTAGCTATTGAAGAAAATATAGAAAATTTACAAGAGCAGAGACCAAACTTTGTCCTGCGGTCATTATTATCACAGCAAAGAACACACAACCACCACCCCCTGCTAGTCTTCCCTTCCAGGATCCCAGAATCAATTGGAAAAGATCTCTGAGATCATCAAGTCCAACCCATGACTGATCACCATGTTGTCAACTAGACCAGAGCACGGTGTGCCACATCCAGTTGTTCCTTAAACGCCTTCCTCTCTTCTGCCTATTTTGGGAGATTTCATGGAACTGTCGATCTTAAACAAAGGTCTGAGACTGTGAGTGCAGAGGGAGGCTCAGGGAGGTGTGGGATTAGGTGCCTCTAACAACAGCATTGATTAGTTTGGGCACTCAGGACCTTTGCTGTCACGGACAACCAGGGCTTTCCAAGATGCTAACCATTCCCCAGGCACTGCCAGGCAGCCCAGGCATCCAAATTAGCACTCTGTGCTCTCCCGGGATGGCGGGAGAGGCGGCTGGGAAGTCCCTCAGTGCATCCCTGCCATCGATGGAGTTTGGCTTGGGAGTGGCTTTTGAAGGCTGTGTCCCAGGTGTCCCCGTTTCCCTGACGGGGTCAGCCTCACACATCTGCTGTGGAGCACATGAGCTGCGTCTCTTTGGGGTGAGACTAAACTGGAATTCGTGTTCCAGGCAGTAATGGGGCTGCAGGCAGCAGGACCAGACTTGCCATCATCTGAGGGGAACAACCTGGAAACGCATTTATTGGGGACATCTGGTACTCAGTGTCAACAATTCACTCTGCAGAGCTGTTCCAATGAGTTACTGCCAGTGTGGCTGCAGCCTTTGTGAAGTGAGTTTATTAACAAAAATATTTCATAATGCCAGGGCCTCACTCTTCCCAGTAAAAGATATGTTTTTCCATGTTTAGAAGTGGAAGCAGATGGCAGAAGTTCAGGGTATCACTCCATTGCACTGGTCCCCATGCCCAAAGGTTTCAAAGCTCCTCAACCTCAGCCTGGAAAATCTGTAGGCACTGCCCAAATTTTAAGCAGGAGAAGCAAAAGATCTGCATAATAGTTGGTCCAAAGTTGCACTAACAAAATCAGAGCAGAAATCAAATATCATCTTTGGTCTTGTGCTTTAGCCTTACATTTATTATTAATTAAATAAATCCAGTGTTTGATTAACCTGACATAAAATTCTGGGAATGATATGAGCTCTCCTCCATATGTGGCGCTGGAAATATCCCACCAGTTCTAGAATAATTCAGCAGTGGGGATATGAACAGAGCAGGAAGACCAAAAGGCAGTAAAAAAGCAAAAGGAAATTGGCTGCTGCTTTACCAATTTCCTGTTGGGGCTCTTCAGGCTGGATTGCTCAGGACAACCATTACAGGGAGGTTTGGAGCTCTGGAAAGCTTTTATTGACCTCTCTGTAAATACAAAATGGCCCATGAATTAAATGGGAGGGTCACTCCAAGGAAGTTCAACAGACTTGGCAGATTCTTGGGAATAAGCAAAAGCAGGGATCAAGAGGACTGATTGAAAATGTGCAGTTATTGTGCAAAGGATTCTTTTTCTTGGGAGCAAGCTCCCCGGGGCTTTCTAGGCCAGGATTTACAAGGCTAATGAAGGGTGTTGGTTTTTTCACTTCTGTCACAGAAAATTCAGCTTAAGACAAGCCAGAGGGACAAGCAACTGTCTTGCAGCTGAAAAGATGTTTTCCAAAGCTTTCCATCACCCTTTTTCCTCCTCATGTTTGCCCACTCTCTCACTCAATCCTGACAGATCCCTCCTCCTGAGATGGGACTTGGAATTTGGGACCACCAAGCTCTGTTCGCTCTGACGAACAGTTCTCCCCATGCTGCAAGAAGTTTCTCTAGTTACAGCAAAAGCTCAGCAAAGTCTTTGCAAGACCCTTCAGATTCTTTCTCCCTCCTCTTTCTGTTTTATTCTTTTTTTGGTTACCATTAAACAATCAATATTTTATTTCCATTTCCTTTTATAAGGAGTTGAAACAACATCCAGTGATTACATTTACATGAATTCCCATTATTACAGGGAACTCTTTTATCCATCATTGTGTATCCTTGATTTGAAATTAACTTCTTCAATTCCTTATAAAAGTAGAAGGCATAAAGATTCTTCTACATATCTAAATATTAAGATTTTTATTTGTTGATAAATTTCCTTCCCTTTGTTTTTATCAATGATCACTGTAACTCCAAAGGCTTATTTGCAGGGGACCTGTGGAATTATGGTTTGAGTCTTATTCTCCTTGATAGAAATCCTAAATCAAATGAATGGAGCTCCTGCTAGTTAAAGTTCCCAGCAAATTAGGACTGTGGACCTTAGAAGAAAATCTGACCATGATTAAAAAGATATCCAAGCTTTGGTCTTGAGATCTGGATGCTTTAAAAAAAAAAAATTATAAATTAATTGAAGAAGTTATAATGAACTTTGTAAGTCCTGATTCGTTTCATCTCAAAGCTGTTTCACAGCAGCAGCAATCTCTGAGCCCTGCTGCTGGTGCTGTTGTTTTTAATCTCAAACCCCAGTTTAGGACGTGCTGACAAACCCGGCTTGTCGGGAACGTCCTGCCCAAAGCCAGCACGCGGCCCCCGAAGAAAAACGCAATTATTGCAGTGTGCAAACGCTCATTTATCACATTTTATTCATCCCTGTGTAAAAGCCTTGGACAGGGACGCAGCGTGGCCGAAATCTGTAAAACCCAGATGTGCAGGAATCGCTGCTGGAGCCCAGGTGGGACCAAAACCAGGGAGACAAAGGGGAAAAATGATCAGTTCTTCTGTGAGTGACAATTTCCCAGCCTTGATGACCTTGAAGAGTGACCAGTGGAGTCAGAAAACGTGTGTTAGAGGAAAGAAAACTTCTTCAAAGGTAGGGAACTCATCGCCAACTCTCCTGGGTGCCCAGGTATGAAACACAAAGCTTTAGCCAGTTTGTAAAAGTGAAAAAGTCTGGTTTCACACAACCAGAAATTGATGACATGTAAGAAACCATATTTATTTTAATTTAATATAAACACATGGAAGTTTGAGAAGATCCTTCCACTCTTTCTGGAGTAAAAGATGTGTATTCAAAATTATTAATGCGTTAAGCCAGTAATAGGTTTAAGAGGGAGCACTCCTGTAATACACAATTGTTTTTGTGCCATACAGAGGAGGGTTTGGGGGGAAATAAAACTAACATAATGGAAATGCAGAGATGCCCAAAGCCTCGGAAAAAAACAAGGGAATAAGGGAATATGAAAGCTGGATGCAAAAAGTTGCTTTCTCAATGCCTTCAGGCCTGACTTTATTCGTTTTGTTTTGCCAGTCATGAGTAATTTGGCTACTCGATAGTTATGCAGGATCCTTTTTAAGCCCCTGTGTTGACATTATGATTGCTTAAATGTCTAAAAATATGCTGATCTCCAGTGGCACACAAGAAGAAAAAGAAAAAAACACAAAAAAACCACCCCAAAACAAAACAAAAAGCCAAACCAAAACAGAACAGGAAAATAATTTCAGGAAAATATTCAGAAGCCATCTGTAAATTGCTTCCATTTGTCATGCTTGGGAAGAGAACGTATTCTGCACATCAAATCCTTTAATCCTTGCAAATGTGATCAAATTTGTATCGCAGGAATTCTACATACACAGAAAAGTAGATTTTTAAAGTCTTCTTTTACTGAAATGAAGGACAGAGACGTTACTGGAAGAACAAAACCGGTCACGGTGTCTTCCTTCCTTCCCAAATTTCCCTAAAAATACACAGCTATTTGTATATTTTCCCTTACCTTTGTTTTTTTTCCTCCTGAATAAGTTCAGACTGTCCAAAAAATAAGCCTGGGAGTGAGCTGAGTTGCTTTGAGCCTTTCCCAGCAGCTCCTGCTGGGTCCATGCAGACCAGAGATGTCCCTGGATCTGTGGGACCTTTCTGGACCTTGCAGGACCTTCCGTGGGCTCTCAGCTCCTGCTGATGAAATTGTCTTTTACTGGGGCTTTCCTTTAACTGCTCACCCCCAAATTTTCGACCTGAAATGCCTTAATTATTACTGCAAAATGCTGAGAGAGCAGAAAGAAGAAAGCAAAGAAATGCCAAGTCGTTTGGTTTTTAATTCAACTCCCTCCTCCTCTTTCTCTCTCCTGATTCATAGAAAAATTATTTAGGAACATGGAAAAACTCTTCTCATGTCTCCAGCATCAACATTTAGGCTATATTTCCTCTCCCCCACACCAATCCTCCTCACACGCTCAGCTCACCCTAAACAATACTGGAAAGGGTCACAGCAGAAGCCACAAGATTAACTCAATTCACCTAAACCTTTAGCAGGGATAAAGATATTTTTCATTCATCTCTTCACTAGACACCCAGTCAATAATTTAGAGAAAGATTCCTCATTTACTCCCTTCACTTAAAAGATATCAGCATCAGAGTTGGGGGGAAAATCCTGTAAAATTCACCGCAGTCAAGTGCTGACTTTAATGTTGCCTCTTCAGAGACCGCAGAGCTGAGTCTGGCGCGCGATTCCCCCGCCTGCAAAGCACAGAGGAAAAGAACAGACAGCACTGGGAGATCCCCTGGTCCTCCAGGAAAAGAGACAGGAATGAAAAGACCAGACTTTTACTTATGTGTTTATCAAAAGTAAGAACAAATCCTTTCTATTTAAAGGAATTACATTGGAATATGTGATTGCCAATAGTCCGGTGGCTTTTTAGCAGCGTGGTCCATGCTGGATATTTCTGAGGAAAAGGGAAAGAATTTACAAAACCCCCCAACTTTCTGACATGTAAATGTGGATAAATGTGAATTTTAATTCCAGTTTATGTGGGAATAAAAAAGGAGCGTCTTCACAAGGGAAAATTATTAACAACTTGTGAAGCTGGTCTGGTGCTAAAAGGCTAAAAGGTCTTCTAAGTAAAATTCCTGAGACAAACACAATTTTTAAGAGCAGGGATCAAAATTAAGATTTCACTGAGTGAAATTGTCACTGATGCTGATTTTCAGCCAAGATTATGTATATGTCTGATACATGCACATGTGTGTTTTCACTTGGTCAGCAGAGAGTTTGAATTTCTTATGGAGACCACCAACTTTGCTGGACAAGTTTCAGTTCTGAAAAAACGTGGAGAGCAGTGATTTAACTCATTCTTGCCACAGTAACATGAACGACACATTGACAAAGCCCAGGGTCTATCCCCAGACACGTATCCCACAACAGGACAAGAGCAGAGTTAACAGGTGTAGCTGCAGGGAGAGCTTAGAAGAGGTTTTAATTAGTCTAACTATTGTTTTAAAGACAGAGTTTTGAGAAAGAGACCTGTATCTCTCTGCTTAAAATCTTCTGTAGTCTTAAAACCACCATCAGCATTGGGCAGCATTTGAAATTCAGCCAAGTTACCAATGAGTGGCTCATCCTTATCAGCCTGGGCTGTCAATCATCACACACAGCATTCCCACATTTTCTTGAAGGGTTTCCTAAACTCCTTCTTCTAATGCAGATCTTTAGATGAAGATCCAGAGGAGGCCATGGAGATGCTCCGAGGGCTGGAGCCCCTCTGGAGCCAGGCTGGGAGAGCTGGGGGTGCTCACCTGGAGAAGAGAAGGATCCAGGGAGAGCTCAGAGCTCCTTGCAGGGCCTAAAGGGGCTCCAGGAGAGCTGGAGAGGGACTGGGGAAAAAGGATGGAGGAACAGGTCACAGGGAATGGCTTCCCACTGCCAGAGGGCAGGGATGGGTGGGATATTGGGCAGGAATTGTTCCCTGGGAGGGTGGGCAGGCCCTGGCACAGGGTGCCCAGAGCAGCTGGGGCTGCCCCTGGATCCCTGGCAGTGCCCAAGGCCAGGCTGGACACTGGGGCTGGGAGCAGCCTGGCACAGTGGGAGGTGTCCCTGCCCATGGCAGGGGTGGCACTGGGTGGGCTTTGAGGTCCCTTCTAACACAGACCATTCCACGATCTGAAGACAATGGAGAAAGTCCACTACACAACTTCCAGACAACCCACCTTCAAGACAAAGGACTAAAAGATTGGTCTGTGCTGAAGGTTTTGCAACATAAATGTGTCAGATTCAGCATTTTGGTTCCAACAAATGAAAAACCTGGGGTTAACAGACCCATCTTCAGCAGGAGCACGATTTTCATTTGGACTTCCCAGAAACTCCAGTGTAATTCATTAACGGATGTGCCATTAAAAAGGAGTTGCAGGAGAGTGAAATAAAAGAAGGGCTGATAGATAGTGTTGCATTGATGGGTTCCGCTTGGTTGGTAACATCAAGTGGCAGAATGAGAACAGTTTTTAAGATATGATTAAATATAAATTTTATCAAAGGAGCAGTAAAACATTATGGCTTTAGGCTTTTTAAATTCCATACACATTCTAGGATTCCAAAAATAAAGCTCCAGCTTCTTAAAATTGAATGTCTGCCTTGTGTCATTTTAAAAAGCCCCCATCTGAGCGATGCAGAATTTTTATCTGCAGGACCAGCCCAGGAGGATTTAGAAAGGTGACGGATTGGCCGGAGGCTGAGCTCACCTGGACACAAACTGTTGGCTCCACCTTTACACCTGGAGTCCTTTGGATTTATCTGATGCCTCTGAAATGTGACCCACCCACAACATGGACTGTGCTGTCACTTGGATTGAAATCAAAGTCCAACCCTCACGTTATTCTGAATAGAAAGAGAAATAAGAAGATCCTGCTGAGCCTGGCACAGGGACAAAGCACCTCCCACACTCAGGTGTCATCTCCCACACTGGGTGAAAAGGATTTTCTTTAGCCCAGGTCTTCAGCTTCTGCCAAGCAAATGACACCTTCTCATCACACTTTCACTTCTGGAGCTGCACAAAGCTCAACTGATGCTTTTCAGGATTGTTATGTTTAAAATAGCAAAGGGCCATCCTTGATGGATCCCCACACATGGAGATCCTCCCCCCCGATGCCTCACACCCTGGGAGCGTTCCCACATTGATCCATCTGGTGGAATCGAAAGGATCCAACCTTAGGTCAAAGGTTGGGCTCAGGCATCTTGGAGCTCTTTCCCAACCTTAATAATTCTATAATTTAGGCTCATTAAAAATATAATCCATCCTCAGCCCAGTTTCCTCTCCAAGCCTGCCTGATCTGAGAGCATTTCCAACTGCCTCTCTCCTCTTTCTTCCTCTCTAAATCAAACCCTCCTCTTCTCCCGTTTTCGGGGTCTGATTGCACTTACCACCATGAGGAGACGTAATTACACTGGGGTTTAAGGAGAATATTTTGTTCTCATCCCACCCTCACTTATCACTAAATGAAAATCTGCAATCACACAGAGAAATAAAATAAACTAGATATTTAATTATTTCCCCAGATTTTTTGGGAAATGGTTGTGCAGCAAGGCTTCCTTACAATAACTATAGACCTGTGAGAGCAAGATCATCCTAATTTACATCAGTATGTGTTCTTTAGCTATTAAAAAAAACCCCATATTAATTAGTTGCCGGCTTTAATTGTTACAAAAAATCAGTCTGAAAAAGAAAAAAGAAAATAAGGTGCAAAGCACAGTACTATTTACAAGTACCAAAACTTGAAATAAATATTCAATGTGGTCTTTTCAAGTGAAATGGCCAGGCAGTTTTGAATAATAAAGCAGGACAAAGTCATTTACACAGAAAAAGCTAATGATTTCTGTATTTTGCTGCTGGTAAAGAAATGAAGGATAGCTGATTTGAATCTTCCTTCAATCTCCCATCAATAAAACAGAGACAAGGCAGATTCGAAAGCTGATCTGGGAGAGTCATGTTTTTATAATTGCTTTTTACCCTCAGGCGTTTGAAATCCAGAGGGTCACAAGTGCCTGTATTAGTGCTGGAGCAGGCCAAGAGGCCCAGTCAAAACCCTGAGACACAAATTAATTTGTTTGTGGTTCTCATGTCTAATTTGGGGAGAGAGAAAACTCTTTGCCACTTTACAATGTTATGATCTAATTAAAGGGAGATACATGTGAAATATTTATGCAACCTTTAGGAAAAAAAAGAGAGAGAAAAAAAATATTTTTGGCTCAGTCTCATTTGGGAGATTTTCTGAAATATGGGAGTGGAACAATCTAGAAAACAAATACAGGAAAACTGAGGGCAAAGCTTTTGTTGTGGTAAATGATACTTGCAAAATTTCAGACTAGGTTATGTGAAAATTTGTTGTTTTGAACTCGAATCAAAAAATGGCAAAGAAGCAAACCACGACTTCTTGCCGGTGCATCCATATTGCAGCCAATATTATGCTGGAAAAGGAGCATCATGAGTATAACTCTGCCTAGAAAACATTGAAATTATGCTGTATTAAGGAGATATAAGAAAGGAAAGTGCTATCAAGGGATAAGCTTCATGGAAAAACAATTCAAGTTGCTCAATACTTTGTGTTCTCCAAGTGACATGCCTTTCCCAAGCAGTGCTCCAGTGCCGTGATTTATGGAGCCAAAACCTGGAGTCACTTCCCTGTGTGCAACAGGCCAGTAAAGGACTGAAATGTTGTTACACCAGGCTTTTGTGTATTAATAGACATTAGGAAGGAATTGTTCCCTGGGAGGGTGGGCAGGCCCTGGCACAGGGTGCCCAGAGCAGCTGGGGCTGCCCCTGGATCCCTGGCAGTGCCCAAGGCCAGGCTGGACATTGGGGCTTGGAGCAGCCTGGGACAGTGGGAGGTGTCCCTGCCATGGCAGGGGTGGGACTGGATGGGCTTTGAGGTCCCTTCCAATGCAGACCACTCTGTGAGTGTGCTGCAGTCCCACCATCCCTTAGGAAAACACATGGCAAAGACACATTAAAAGTCTCCCTGACTTTTGCTCTTTTTTGTTCCACTGAGGCCAGACCTCACCACACAAAGGTGTCCTGCTACCTGAGCGCACTCCCACGTCATGCTGGATTTCTTAAACAAACTGAAATTCTAATTTTAAAATGGGCTGAGTTTTATAACGAAGCTACAAACTCCTGTGTCCTGAGACTCTTTTTTTTAGCTAACAGCACAGCGAAAATTCTGGTCTAGAGGAGAAAACTCCGAGTAATGTAAACACATGAATATTAAAACTCCACGCGCTTTCCAAAGGAGAATTCTCGGCAAGGTGAAGAGATGCTGCTCTGTTTACAGGCGCTTTTCCCCATACAAGGCAGCTTTCCCTTCACTCTCAGTGTCATTAAAGCCCATTTGGGTGAAAACCATCACACCACGTCTTGCTTCAGCATGGCCGCTGACCCTTTCCACAGGTCCCTTGTGCTGCATAAAGCGTTTGCTTCCTTGGGAAGAACTTAATGAAAATGGACAGTAAATCACTTGATTTCAAGTCTGCATTTGTTTATTTGGCATCTGATTATAACCTGCTCATTGACCTTGTTTGATAGGTGATGGGACAAGCTCCTAGAGCACTGGCTGATAGAGACAAGCTCTGCACACAGCAAAGGCTTTTAAAACTTTGCAAAATAAGTAACAGCTGAGGATATACATCATCATCCCATCCTGCGACTCCTGTCCTGTAAACATGTGTGTGGCCCTTAATCACACTAATAAAAGTGCTGGAGCCAAAGGGAATACCTGAAGGAGAATGAGTTTGCAGGGCCAAGGCTTATTCCTCTAGCTCTGTCAGAGGAAGCTTGTCAAATAAACTGAAGACTGATAGCTGCTATATTTCCCCTTATTATAATCCAGAAACAACATACTTGTCTGAACAAAATAGAAATAAGTCCTCTTTGAGGCTACTCTGTTTGTCTTGACAGCAAGCTTGGGTTTTAAGCCAAGATTCCAGATTGTTTTTGTGAAAACATTTCCACTTGTCTGAAAGAGTATATGTAATGGATATGTGATAGCAGTAATGCAATGCTGAAGTAATCTCCGGAGGACGCACACATCTCCGGGGACCCCGCGCTGCACCGGGTACTACACACCAGGAAAATAAAATTGGTATTCTAACAATATGGAGAATGCCTGCGATTTGTACCTCGCAAAAGTACCAGCCCTCATTTATAATTCAGCTGTAATGTGTGCTTTCCTTGTAGGAAGTGTTTTGCTTTCAGGAGGAAATGGAAGTGACATTTTTGAAGGCTCTTTTCTGGTTTCGTGTGGGATCAGAGAGCGTGAGGCCCTGGCACTGCCAGCCAAAAGCAGCTGGTGGGATGGGCAAGATACCACAAAAGAAACCCCCTTTTAGATGGAAAATGGTTTCCTAAGTGTCCTCCCACTCACTTTGTGTTAATTTTGAAATTCAGTGTCATAAATCCTGCTCGAACAGGAGGAATTAAGACAAGGTGAGGGAAGGGGTGGAAGTGCCCATTTTCAGGATGGTGAGGTCTGGCGGCCCATGGCACTGGGGGTGCCAAGGAGAGGCTGTAATAACTCACCCAGTGCTTTGTGTGAAAATGATCATCCCTCCAAACCCCAAATTATCCCACAGGATTTAGATCTCTGAATGAGTAGGAGCACCAGCCTCCTGGTGGGATCCTCCTGCCTCTGGTGTCTACACAGAGAAGAATTTGTGTGAAGCCAAGAAAATTGACAAAAGAGGGCCCTTCCATCTCAGAGATGAAAAACAGAGACAGAAGCACTGTGTGGAAACTGAAATAAATTTCATTTTATTAATAAATGAGCGCTGGAGCAACCCATGCCATGAATTTTCCACTCTTGGAGAACATTTCACTCAACATAATATTGTCAAAAGCTGCTGGAGTCCCAGGTCTCCAAGGAGGGGGTGAGTGGGGCAGGAACCTGCAACTGCCTCTCCCCACGTGCGCCCAGTTGGGACTGAAACCATTTGAGCTACAGAAAATCCTTTGCAAACATGGTTTAAAAAACCCAACCAGATGACAATTTTTAAATTTCATGGGCACTACCAGCTTTATTCTACTCGTCATATTTAATCTTAACAGCACCACCAGAGACGTGAGAGGACAGGTACAAATATCCAGCAGGCCAGTTGGTACTGACAGAATAAAAGGGCTACACCAGCCAGCAAAATAAAAATTGCAGCAAAGACTGAGTTTTACAGGGGAATGACAGAAGGTAACACTGTAATGTATCTCATTCCAGTGCATCCAAACAGTATAACATTATTTTCCAGGGAAGTTAATGGGGTTCCCAAATATGCACAGCTGAGGGCAGAATCTGGCCCTGAAGTTAACTATTTGAGTGATGCAGATTTTAAATTTAAGACATGTATCAAAGGTAAGCAGAAGTGTTCAGTCATTTTACCCAATCCTGGCACAAGAAAAAGAATTCAATTTTAGAATCTGTCTGTAATTCCAAAAGGGGGAGAAAACAGTCTAAAATATATTCCTGGAAGAGAGATGCAAGTTTCTCATTTATATTCGATCTCGGATGAGATTTGCTAAATGCAGACCCTTCCACAAAGTGAATATTATAGTGAGGCCGTAACATTTTACTAACATGAATTCATAAGGTGACCCTGGAGATCAACAATAAAACAAAATTCCATAATAGACTTAAATAGCAAAAAAGGTTCGGTGTTTCTGTTGTCTCCCCAAATATGTTTCACTCTGCATAGTTTTTCTAGGGGAACATTTTGGCCTGTAAACAATAAAATACATTTTCAATCAGCTGAAATCATGAAGCATTCTTGATAGCTGTACATTAGCTTTTTACAGCTGTCTTGGTTTTTATACTGTCTCTTACAGAGTGGATTTCCCCTTCCCCATACCTATAAAAGGTAGGTAAATTAAACAAATTATGAACTATGCAGTGGTTGAATACTTTGTAAAATTGTAGAACTAGCTTTTCGAAACCTTTAATGCTCCATCTCCCAGAGGTGAAATGCCAGCCTCCATTCGGGTCTCTTTCAGTTGCCCTTGCCACTTCAAAATGTGTCTGGAAACAGCTCTGCAGATGGCCTCGTATGTTTTACAGGAAATATTACTTAAACATTGGAAAGGATCGAATTTCTCCTGTTAGGAATTACAAATCTGGATTTCATTTTCTCTCTTTCCACCCCCCCCCCAACCTCCCACCCCCAAACCATGGGAAAAAAATGTGATTGTTACATATGACACTAAGGAAGTACTTGGGATTTTTGGTTTTTATTTAATATGCCACTTGTATTGGAAAATAAGGAATAAATCTTGGAAACATAAGCAGGTAAAATAAGTCCTTTTCTTCATATAAAATAGTAGCTAATTGAAAAGATTTCCCAGAAGCATCAAAGCTTTTTATATACGATGATCTGGAAAACATATTTTGTAGGATTTCTATTTTTGCTCTTATTCTTTTCAATGTAAAAGAATAATAAACTTTTCTTTCAGCTTCACAGGGAGAGTTTCTTAACATTTGAGGCATTTCTTACATATTGACCTTGGTTTATGTATTCTGCAAAGATTCATTAAGCTTAGGGGGGTTCTATTGTCAGGAAAATGGTTAGCATTAGTAAAACACACAATTAAAATAGTAGCAGGTGATGTCAGTTTTAGTAGAGTTGACATTAATGACCTGTTCATAAGGGGCAATTTCCACACTAATGTCATGTTCTTTAAATGGAAATAGCCAGGAATACACATTTTCCATGTAAAATAACCCTTTTTGTAATTCATTAAATTCCCTTTCCCCCTATATTTAAGTAGACACCTTTCCAAGAGGGAGTAGAATTCCAAATAAAGACATAGGAAATTAAAATCAGGGTTCCCACAACTAGTCTATTTAATATTCATATTCAGGAAAAGATCCATAAACTCTTTTTCTTCTCTTTTATTAACAAAGGAAGTAAACTCCCCTTGACAGTCTACTTTTCCCAGCCGTGTTCCAGAGGCAGCGAGCGACAACTGCCTTTGTTTCGGGATAGAATTAAATATCCTTGTGCAGGAGCAGGGCAGGGATTCACGTGAGAGATTTCTGCTGTGCCCCACCTGGGGTAGCCCACCCCTTTACCAGGACAGAGATGGGATTTCATATAAACCTGGAACAGTTTGGGTTGGAAGGGACCTTAAAATCATCCAGTTCCACCCTTCCAATAGCCTAGGTTGTTCCAAGCCCTGTGCAACCTGGCCTTGGACACTTTTTAGGGATGGTGCAGACACAA
>NC_138788.1:36866250-36936250 GCF_965178545.1 Coloeus monedula | reverse complement strand
AAAATCGATTCCAACCCACAAATCTTGCATCTTCGGAGGAACGCACTTTTGTGAGGAGAACCCTCTCTAGAAATGTTTGCTGATTGACCCCATGCTCTGAGGTCAGCAAGGCCCATAGCTGAGGGAAGGGACTGAAACCCTGCAGGAGATATTTCCACAAATATCTTTACGGCTTTGGACCTGCAGCATCGTGGCTAAACCAGCACCAAGCCATCACCTGAATCTGCATGGGGAGAGGTGGGAGTCCTCCAGGGACAACTGGTCTTTATGGCTGCCTCTGTAGAGTTTAACAAGGTGTAAAACCCACCCAGAAAAACTCCTGCCTTCAAAATATCTCCAGCTGGCTTCAGATTGGATGAGCTTCACCGCAGACCAACGGGTGCAACTCATGCTTTTAGTAAAGGTACCACACAAATCTGTCCATACACCCCTGGGGTTCCGTGGAAGGACTCCCTCACTGGCATCAGAAGAGCTTATTCCCAAAAAAACAGCTTTTGAACCCCACAGGAGAGAAGGTGCCTTCTAGCAAAGTGTCCCTTTGGAAGAACAGGGACACCTTAGCAGTTCCAAGAGGCCAGTCTCTTTTCAAGCCGGGTAGGGATGTGCTGAGCACATCTCCCACACCAGAACCAGTGAACTTCACAGGCTGTTTGTCCCAAATTCTCATCAGCTGTAAAATCTCATGCGCACAAAGCTCAGTTTGGAAACGCCTTAACGAAGCAGTAAGCATTTATTGAACTTCACTTCCTTTAACTGCAGCTGGTAAAAGGTTTCCTTTATTGTCCAGCCCCAGAGGACAGTGGCGAAACCAAAATTTCCATGAATGTAAATTCCAGCTTCAGCTAATTTTGATGACAATGACTTCTCTTCTTTATGAGGTGCATAATGAGCCGGACCACAGGCTCGCCAAAAGCCATGACAAGCTCCAAGCATGCCCCAGTGGCTCCCAGTGCTTTCTGTACCCAAGGTTTAAACGGAGAGTGCCTCCAGCCAGCGCACATGAAGAACCGAGCTCAGAGATAGACAAATGACTCTTTTGTTTTACATTCTTTTTTAATTAGCCTCTTTTTAATGACCTGAGTTAATAAGTGTCAAAAGGTGCAAAACACAGCATGACTTCATTTTTAAAAGAGAGCATTTGCCTTTAATCTCATAAGTAAAGCAAGTGCCCTCTTTAAATATCAGCTTCAAATCCAGATATTATATTGTAGGGGATAACAGTTTGCTGTGTATGGTGAATTCCCTCTCCTGCTCAGGCAGCTCAGTTGCCTCAAACCCGACTTACAAACCCACCTGGCGATGATCATCCTCATCTCTCTGAATTTAAATGTTATTTCAACTCCAGATTGCCAAAGCATTGATTAAAAAAATATTTGAAAGCTTATCTGTTTCCTAAAGTTCCCACATCAAGATTGAGACCTGGAGATAAAATTATTTTAAGAAAAAAACCCCATCAAGTGCAACTAGAAAGGAATAAAGGACCCTGCTGAGAGCAGTAGGATTCCTTTTTTAATTTGCCATGAATTTAGAAATAAGGTTATTTTACTTTTTATGCTGCTACGGTTTCCCATGGGCAGCTCATCCCAAAGAAGTGGACAAAACCCCTCCAGGTGCCACATTCCTCCTGTTTTCCCAGAAACCTCCCTTGTGCCTTTCCTCCTAGGATTTTTGTCTCCTCCAACTTGTTATTTTAAAAAGACTTCCGAACACAAAGCTGAATTAGCAGTTTCCCAGTGAAACTTAGCAAAAGCTGCACATTATTTGTAATTTGTTTTGTCTCCAACGATTATTGAACGCAGACGGATGAGGATTTGCTGTGCAGGAAGCTGCTCATCCCTGGTGAGGGGATGTGCCACTGTTTGATGTCATGGCATAGGAAAATCTTTCCTTGCACCCCAAAAAGCCCTTCTGTGAAATTCAGGGTGGCAGGGCAGGGTGAACACGGTGGTGGCACCTCCACGGGCACTGCTCCATCCCAGTGCTGTCCCAGGTTTTTCTCCAAAGGGGCTGCCAATCATCCAGCCAAATTATATGTTGATTTTGCAATAGAGACGAATTTCCACCAGAGATTACTAAGACATCAGGAAAGCCATTTTCAGCTCTAGCCATGGATAGGCAGCAACCCCAAACTGGAAACCTCCAAATTTAGGGGTGGCTCCGAAGTGGTCTTGGAAGTGGGTTTGTGGTTCAGCCTCCAAACCAGGGACGGCATTTAAATCCCCACTTCCCGGGGTGAAAACGCAGGAGTGTAATTCACAGAGCCACTCAACTTCTTTATAATATTGATCTTTTCCTGCAGCTAACAAAGAGAAAATTGTCTAAATGCTGCAGTACATCTACACAGGAACACAGAGATCATAAAATAACACGAGCACTTTACAACCATCCCAGGCTCTCTGCAGAGCTGCCTCAGCTTCTCCTCTCTACCAAGAAACTGGAATTTTGGTAACTTTTATTGCAGATCCATCCCTATCTCATGTGTATTCCAAACATTTGAAAATATTTAGAAAAACGCCATGAGAGATGGAGTTTGTGTCTGTCTATTTTTAAGACAATCTCTTTTTTTTTGCAGTAGAGCTGAATATTCCTGACTTTACTGGGCCGGGGTCATTAAGCGAGAAGGTAAACTACAATAATAAAATTATCAACAGAGCTTTTGACAAGCAGTCATGTGCTTGTAAATGAAATTTATTTAGGTGCCACTCAAAACATTGTAATTAAGAGGTACAGAATGTATTACCAGATGGTTCCTGTTTAGTATCTATTTCCTTTAGAGAACAAGGTGATTAGAGAGAGCACTAACTTGTAACTGAGCACCAAACACCCCACAGGCCTGATCCAGCGCCTGTTGGAGTCAATTAAAAGCTCCACTTGACTTTCACGCCACAAAAGTCAGGTCCACCCACTATTTATTTCCACAAACACATTATTTCAGGGTTTGCTTTTTTTTTTGTCCCCAGGAAACTTTCTTGCATTTTAGCAAATAACTGACATGTATCGGTGGATGACATTGGCTGTTCAGGACAGTGACATATTTGCCAATCTTAAATACATCTAATTAGGAGCTTTAATCAGATTCGCCTACATTTAAATAATTAAAAGGTGGCAACAAAAAGGACCTTTGAGTTTCAAGCAGGACATAGAAGTGTCGATATCCCCTTGAACATCAGTGATTCAGGAGAAAGAGACCTTTTATATACATGAAATAAACTCCATCAGCCAAAGAGAGACTTTGTTGCTCTGTTCTTTTCTACCCTTCTGCACATAATCTCCATTAATCATTATTTAGCTCTGTAATGTCACAAGTGTCTTGATTTTTGGTGCACAGGACTGGGATTTCCAAAATGAAGAAAATAAAAACATACACTGGGAAGACATAATTTATTTTTAAACAGAAAATATTTTCCAACGGAAAAATCTTTTCAGCAAAACAATTTATTTTAATGCAGTTACCTGGAGGGGGTCATTCAGCCCTTGCAACTCTGAGCAATCCCACTGAAACCTCTTGCACTTTTCATGTGGAAAAAAAATGGAAAATTCAGCTCAAAAACAATCTCAGCCTTGCAAGGTGCTTGTGAAACCCATCAGCTGCACTCTCTTCATGGAATCACGGAATCACTGGATGTTTGGGTTGGAAGGGACCTTGAAGATCACCCAGTTCCAATCCCCTGCCATGGGGTTGGATTTGGAAGCAGTTTTGAATTACTTGAATCAATGTCTTATTTTCAAAAACAGCAGCAAGAAAGAGCACAGCCTTTAGCATCAGTGTGCAAAGCTGGGATACTGGAGACGAATTTGTGCCCCTCTTGAAACCTCTGATTCAAAACCACAACAAACCGTGGTTTATAACAATCCATCCCCAAGTGTGTCCTTTTCCTACTGGATTTTCCCAGCTGACATGGCTGATCAGTGAGGCTGGTCTCCAGCTCAGCTCCCAGTTTCTGCAGGAGGATCAGAAGTGTAGCAGCAGTGCTATTTCCAAAAACATTAACCCTGCTGAACTTCCAGTTTAAAGGAAAATATTATATTTGTTAGATACAAGCACAAGTAATGAAAAAATACATAACTGCATTTGTGTACATAAGGACAGAGAGATAAACCGGGGTCTTAATTATGTCAACATGATCTAGGTCATGCAAACCACTTTATTTTAATTCTATACATTCACTTAAACTTAGATAAAACCCAGCAGTTTTGGGGAGAATCGGTCCTGTGCAGTGTTTTGAGTCCCAGCAAGTTTCAATTAGTTGTCCTCATTCCATCAAACTAAATTTAGTCCAGGCGTATCAGTTGTGAGTTGTAAACTTTCTTCTTTTTCATCAAATGAACCACATCACATAATAACTTCTTTTTAGTTTGAGAGAAATAGAACTGTCCTAGGAATTTAGATTTTCCAAAGGCAGTTTTGATACAGAGTATATTCCCTATTTATTTGTCAGAATAATACCCGGAGTCCTGGTCTGTACCAGACATGGAAATGGCAGAATTTTACGATACAGCGTAGGCAGAAACCACCCAGAACCAAACATTTTATGTATTCAGGGATCATTTTTAAGTTTTACCAGTCCACTATCACACCACCACACATTTATAATTAACTCAAGGATTGCTTTCCCCCCATCAAGCACCCGGAAATTTAAACCAGTTTCTCCTTAAGCTGCGCAAACTCCAATTCCAACCACAACGATCCTCTCCGTATTCCAAGCACTTTTTCCCCTCTGCCACAATTTAATGACGATTATTTTGCAAATTGCCAATCCAGAATCGTATCAGCTCGTGCCTGCTTTTCAATCGGCACCTCCAGCTTGCATTAATTAAACAGCCTGGCCGACACCGCCTGGGCTTTGTAAACAAACAAAGTGAGATTTCCAGAAACCACGGTGCAAACTCTTTTCTGGAGACCCCTTATTAAGCTGCAGGTTTCTGTTTCATTTGCCTGCCTTTCACTTTAAAGCAGGCAGCAGCCACTGAGAACACAATAATGAAAGAGGTCATGGAGCACCAGTTGTGCATGAAAGATGCGAAAATTTACTGCAAATGAGACAAGAGCAGTAAATTCATTTTTATTCAAATTACTGTCATCATACATTACCACTTCTCCTGTAAACATTGTGCTTCAGACAGTGTGACAGCATATTATTATTTGCGAGATTATACTATTATTAAGCTATTAACATGTCACCTCCTGCTTGAAACAATGACTCAGCTTGGTACTGCATAATAGGACAAGTTAGGGAGACAAGGCGAGGTGACAGAGAGGTTAGTTGTAAGAAGGGAGGCCATGCATAGAGTGACAGCTGGCACTTAAAGGCTAACATTTATTCAAAAGAGCCCCCATAATGAGGATGCGAGTGGCTTTTATTTACATATCGGACCCATCCGCTTCCCATAAACGAATTCCTTTCCTTCCTGTCCACGCAAGACACCCCTTGGCTCCTGGAATGGGTACTGAGGAGCCACCTTTCGCTCAAGCTGGAAAAAGTTGGGGAGTGAAGTTATGGGGACGATGGTCGTGCTCACGTGGGGAGATCAGCGGTGCTGCAGCCCTCTCCCTTCCTTCTGCTGGGAATGCCATAAGTTGTCCAAGGGGTTTTATCCCCAGGACCCTGAGAGGTTGCTAACAATTAAAATTTCATCATTTCATCATTTCATCATTCCAGTGCATGGCGGCAACACAAAGCTGCAGCGATGTGTGGGTGATTTCCTGCCTCATGCTGCACTTGCTGTCCCTGCCAGCCCTGCAGCAGGGCTGGGCCCCTCTCCTCAGCTCTTCCTCCATACTTCCAGGAGTTTTGGGGGTCTTAGGTAACTGTGTGAATCCCTCACAGGGCTGCTCCAGCCCTGCAAACATTCAAAGTGCTTCTTTTGCAGCCCTAAATGAGCAATCAACTACTCTGCCTCATGCTCTGCTTTATTTCCCTTCCACTTGGATTTGCCCTCCTTTCCAGACTTGCTCTTGATGAAGTTGAAACCTGTTTATGTAAATATTCTTTGCCAAGACTTTGCAGCAATCTTGGGGGGAAAAGAGTGTCATTTTGTGAAGCCAAGTAAACACCAAGCTTTGTTCTAAATTAGTTGGGGAAGTGTCTCGTGAAGTAGAACAAACAGAGAGAGACATCAGCGAGTTACTAATGATCCCTTGTCAGGCTTGCAGAGAAGCTGCACACACACAAGGTTTTCAGGACTCCAAGGCTGGCGTTCCCACATGTGGGATGCAATAAAATCCACGATGCAAATGACACTCCCTAGGCACAATTCATGCTGGTGCTGTTCCAGTGAAACCCCAGGCTGGAGGAAGGCAACTCTGACATCTTGAAAGCTCAGGCAATAGTTACCAGTTGGGTTGGAAGGAAACTTAAAGTTCATCCCATTCCACTGCCTGCCATGGGCAGGGACACCTTCCACTGTCCCTGGTTGCTCCAAGCCCCATCCAACCCAGCCTTGGACACTTCAAGGGATCCAGGGGCAGCCGCAACTCCTCAGCCGGGACCACAGGGAAGAATTGCTGGCTAATATCTTAATATTCCCTTTTCTCTACTTTGTTTTCTCTCTTTTTTTGCTTCTTTTCTGGTTTTAATCTGTTTCATGTTCCCATAGAGTAAGACAGAGAGGTGGCATCACCTCAGGGCAGTGGCCCTGTGTGTCTGCTCTACCTGAGCGGAGCACATCCTCCCCCTGCCCCTCATTCTCTGAACTCTTCTGTGGCACACAAGCACTGTTGAAATTGCTCCAAAACCTCTTTTTTTGGTAAAATAGAAGCTCAAATCCTGTCCCTGTTACTGCAGCATGTCTTGCAAGGTGCCTTCCCACACTGCCGAGTGGCTGAGCCCAAGCATTCCCCATCCCTGTATTCTGCACGGATTAAAGCCATGTCATAAAAACAACCAAAAAATGGAAATTTAAACATTCTGAGCTAGGAGTGCCTCAGTATTTCCAGTTTGCAGGGTGTTTCCATTAAACTGGACTGGATGAGGCTCTTTGGGTCTTCCCACCCAGGCCCTTTCCTCAGCAGACAACGTGTCCTCTAATCCTCTGTCATCAGGCTCTGCTTTAGGAGCCGTTTGTGGTTTTTCACATCGTTACTCACATATAGAGTCTGCTCCACAGCCTCGCTGCTTTGATATCAGAAACCTCCTCCTGAATTTCTAACCTCCGTGGAGGTGCAGGTAGCTGGTGCTTAGATGTTGCAGGGCCAACTTTTCTCCCAGAGCCCTTTTTTCCCTCTCACTTGAGCACCATAATCATGCAATTTAGTATCAGTAGTCTCGATTTCACCTCTCACTTCCCGTAAACAAGAGGTTTTCTTTTAGTAAATATGCATTTATTTGCCAACACAGCTTTCCCTTTGGTAACGTCACCCTCATCCATCAGTTTGTTTTTTCAGTCTGCCTCGACTTGTCTTGTCTTTCCCTGCCATGGACTGTCCTGAACTGTCAGGATCTCTTGACCCTGCTGGTGAAAATGTCCTCACTCCCCCAGATCAGCTCTCCCAGCTCCTTTGTGGACATGTCCTGGTCAGCAATTACTGTGTTTTATCACACAAGCAGGACTGGTATTGACCTGCTTGTTATTTTAGGAGAATACTCAGCAAGGTCATTCATAGAATTCAAAACAGTGCAGAGAAGTTGGAAATCCAGCTCTGTGCTGTTGCCTCATCACCCTAAGTTATCACCCATTTTTTTGGAGCCCTTTGCCCTTTAGGGGTATCCTCCTTGTCCATTTACTTTCCGATGGTTATTAAACAAAAAAAATCAGGCCTGAGAACCGTAATGAGACACATAGATGGAAGCTATTCTCTGTTTGATGTGTCCAAAGCAGCACTACCTTGCCCCGCTAAATCAGCTAAATAAAAGCTCAGGGGACTGACTTGTGGTGTCAGTTTTTAAAATCCCTAGCCTAAGAGATATACAGATCCCTGCTTCACATCAGCAGGAATAAAGTTGGACAAAACTCGGAATTAGAAAGAGTTTGTGGTTTTTAATCTGGCTGGTAATCGCTGCTCTCGGGCACCACAGCCCAAGGCTCTAACAAAAGATCAGCACAGGAACCATTAAACACTGAATTTTCCCAGCGCACTGCGAATGCACGTATAAACACTGAGTAACCTTAGGCTTAATCAGGGTTCAAAACACAGTTAAGCACCTCTTAAAACACTTTTTTGTTTACCCTGCTGCAGCTTAGACTTGCATTTCCTTGCATGGCACCAGCCACATTTGCAGGCTTAATTTTTAACCAGGACTGCACAAGAGCGCAAAAATTGCTCTTCAGTAGAAATCACGATATTCTAAGGGCACATAAACACCACAAGGGAAAATGTGGGGGGAAAAAACCTTACCATTTGGAAATCAGTGCAAAAACTAAAACTGTTCTTCATTTCCCCAAGCACAGCCATGGATTATTTAGGCTGCAGGAGCAGGAGGATGGTGTGTCCTTCACACTTTCATCAGAATGGCCAACAGCAACGGTTGTCCCCACGCTTAATAATGCCCTGCTGCAAATGTGTGTCCGAACACAAAGTCTGTTTAAATCCAACAGCAGTAAGGAATAAACATACCAACGCAGGTAGCATCTCTGGCGCAGATATCAGCACTGTGCTGGCCAACAAAGGAATGGGCATTTGGGCCGCAATGAGAAATATTTGATCTGATTTATCAAAGAAGTCGATGATTTCATGAGGCCAAATGAAAGCAATTTGTGACTCCCTTCCCCATGCAGACGTAGGTGTGTTTTATACACACAGAAACCAGCACAGCTTTCCTTTAGGTATTCACAGCAACGACTGTAAGGGGATTTTTAATGTTTATTTTTTATGCAAACCGCCTCAAACCCCTCTTATCTGTGAACAGTAGCAGAGAGGTGATGGTGGGAATGCACAAGGATCTGCATGAGGTGGCTTTTCTGGCTGCCTCTCCCTCAATCCCTCAATCCCACAGATCCCGCTCCTCAGGACTGGGAAGGCTGTTAAAGCTGCAGAGGGGAGTCACCCAGCCCACCAGTGCCTGCCCGGGTGGGGGGATCTCGTGTGCTCGCTGCTGATTAGACTGCATTATTTCTATTATCCTGTTGGGCTTCCCACTCGGAATAGAGGCACTTGCCCTTATTTGAAACCAGCAGCCACCAGGAGAATTTGCTGATTGCTAATGAGAAAGCGAAGGTTTTGTTGATATCATCTGGGACGTTCTTGCTGTGGTCTGCTATTAAGATCTGGAGCTCTACATAACACACCATATTAAGCAGGCAGTGACTTTATTATGGGATCAGTATAACTTTTCATGTCTGGTGTACTCCTAAAGCCTAGGCTAAAACACCTTTTTCCAGAATATGAAACATAATATCTTGGTGCTAGCTGCATTATTTAAAAAGGGGCAATGTGGTTCATAACTTTACATTTATTGCATACTTTTAAGCCACTTGACCCATATAAATATTACTATAGAGTTGCCCTCAGTTATTAAATTCTTATTGCTTATAAAAAGGGCAGCAGGAAGTATATAATCTATAGACCAAGGTGTGTTTTTTTTAAGGGGGAGAGGGAAGAATAAAAAAAATAAAAGGGAGGAAGGCTGGAAATAAATGTGTTTTGATCCTGTCCATAGCCTTGAAGTTAAAACTTTTTTCCCCAGCTTAAAGCAAAAGTCTGTTTATTTAAACTCCAAGAATCAGGTACTGGCATAGCAAGTAGGTCTTGAAGTCAAAGTGGAAACCCCACCTCTTAAAAGAAATCATTTGCAGAAACTTTCCCATCTTTACTACATCCAAGGCCAGGTAGGAACGGGACAGCAGGATTTTCCAGCGGTCTCACACAGGCCCTGGTTGCACACTCGTCCCTCGGGCCATGGTTTGCACACGTGTGGCTGCATGACAGCGAGGACAACACATTAACATAGGTAATTTTACTTCAGAGTTGCTTGGGGCAGAACCTCTAGACCTAGAGGTTACTGCTGTCAAAGTAGGACCTTTTTCTTCCTGTCACTTCTTTCAGAGATGAAGGGAAAGATTTCCCTTAGCCTACAGCATTTAGCGTGCAAACGCTCCACCACAACATTTTGAAACTATAGAAATCATGAAACCAGCCTGTGACCTTCCATTTCAGTGACAGTACAGGAATCCCTTGAGCAGCGGAGGCATCCTCTGATATTTGGAAAAGTGTCATGTTTTCTTTACAGAGAAAACTGTCATATTGTTGTTGGCATAAAATACAACACTTCCTGGAGTTGTGATTTCCTTGTTTGCTACAAAATGTCACCTGGGCAACTGACATGTTTTTGTTTTGCTTAGAGCAACTTCCCACTTATGATATTCAAATGGAGTTGATATTGATACCTTAAGCTGTGCTGAAAGGAGCAGCAATTACAGACATCTGAAATTCCTGCAGAAAAAGGCAGTTTAGCTAAAAGACTCGGACCCTCCCGACAATGGCAATCTGGCTGCAAGTTAAGCACAGCCCTTATATAATTTGCAGCCTATTGATGTGCCAGGCAGTAATTCTCCAGCAGGAAAAAGTCTCGGCAAGAAGCAGGCACAGATGAATGAGATGCTTCCCCAAAATAAGCAATGGAGTGTTCACTGGAAAAAAAAATAATAATAAAAGAAAGGAGAAAAAAAACCCAAAAAACAAAAAACAAAAAACAACAAAATGCTCAGCCTGAAGCAATAAGTGGAGCTGACTAGAAAAGTCCGGGGCTTTTAAATCATCCCTGCGCTCACATTCTGCAGCACTAAAGGATTTTAATCTCAGCCAGCATAGCCTTATTCCAGCATTGCTTTTTTGGGGACAACTTTAACCTTTTGGGTCAGTGGCATTGCTTGGCTTTAAATACCAGAGGAGGGTTTTTGACATTAAATAAATTCAGAGCAGTTATATTTCTATTTTTGAATGTCTAATTTTTTATTTCTAATTTTGAACACTGCAAGAAGCAACTTTGCCTGAAATTAAGGGTGCTGAGAGGTGTCACTTCTTTGCACAGCTAAATAGAAGAAAATCATATTTATGTTTCAAAAAACTCCAAATGCTTTCAAATCAAGAAAAATTCAACTTTTTAATTTCACAACCCTGCCATAGTTAGGAAACTTAAATCACCAGCTGAAATCATGCAATCTGAGGCAGCAGATGATTTTCAAATTGTATTTCGTAGATGAGTGCTGGAATATCTGAGAATATTTAATATTTTCTCTGAGGTTTCTTTGCTAAAGATGTTTTAATGGAAAATGAAGGAAAAAGTGTTCACCTTTGATCTGGGCAGAGGAGAGAGCTGTGTTTATTGCTTTCCAGTAAGTACTTAATGATGCCAGTTTTGACGTGTGGGTGTAAAATATAAACAAACTTAAGTACACACATGGAGATCTGTATGTCTTGATATGTTTATCTCTAAGTATTACAGAGATATTCTCTGTGTGAGCTCTGAGTGAAGCTACACAGATGCACAAACAATAATTACTTCTCCACAGAAACAAAAAAAAAATATCCTTTTTAAGGCAAAAAGAGCCTATTGTGTTTGAAGTTGCAACAGAAAAAAAAACCCAAAACAAACCCACATCCTAAAATTATATCTATTTAGCAAACACTCTGCTTCATTTAGGAACTCTGCCTTTTAAATGAACAAGCAAATTTTTAACAGATTCGCATGTTTTGTAAAATATGTCAAACAAACTAAAGAGAAGGTCTCCTAATTACTCATCAAACAGCCTGCAGTCAGCAGGGAATGCAGCCGCAGTGATATGTTGCACTAATGTTAGGGCAGACCCGAAATATTTCCTCTTGGAAAATAACAACGGCGGCGGCAGCGCCCGCTCGGCAGCGCCTGAGGCTCGGTCCTGCCAGGGCTGTGCCTGTGCTGGGCATTCCAGGGGGGCAGCTGGGGGCTTCAATTAAACCTCCCCAGCAGCCACCTCACGCAGCTTTTTGGGGCATTAAATGCGCCGTGTTTTGTATGCGAGCGGCGAAGAAAGTTTTGTGTTAGCACAGCTTTTCTTTTTCTTTTCTCTTCTGTCCTTTTCATTAAATATCTACCACAGCTAATTAGAAAATGTGCAGAACTGCTTCCTGGTTTAAATGTGGAATTGTGTTAGAGCCCTTTTGGTAGGAACAGGAGAAAAGTCCCCATTAGGCATATTAATGCCCGTCCCTTTTAACAAAGCTGCTCCCTGCTCTCGGCATTGGAATTCATTTGAAAATAAGAATACTGCAGAATTAGTGGCCTTCCTTTCACAGGCACAATGATGTTATCCGATATTAGACATACACAGATTTTTCTGGCAGGGTAATCAGAGTGAAATTCCTTATTCCTGCGTAATTGCTGTAATGCAGGGCCCTCTTATCCTGCTCTCCCTCCTCAGCCAAAACTCTGAGTCACTTCAGGTTTTTTTCTAGGCAGCAGCTCTGGCACAGGGCTCACGGTTTGTAACTCTTCATGTCTCCCCTAAAGGGAGCAAGAGATGTTTGGCACGTCCCCAGCACGAGACATGTTTAGAGGTGTATTTAAGACGTGTGTGTGTGTTGTAGAGTTAAGGGTAGTTAGTAAAGGTTTGTGAAAATCCACAGCCTAAACTGGTGTGACCCTCATCAGCTCCCAGCCTCACTCCTCTGGCTGTTGGTACATTTAGAGAGCTCAGATTGCCAATCTGGAGTCATTTACATTGAATAATTAATCTGATGTGCACCCCAATAGCAGCAAACAGAGTCAGCCTGATAATGTCGCTGTGGCCAAGAGCAGAATCCGACCCATAATTTCCACTCTGCTCTGATTTATTCTGTAATTCATATTTTCAACAATATGCAATCCATTAGCAGTACAGAAAATCATGCAGTAACTACTTGGGTGGACTCAGGATTCCTGTGTTGCTCACAGACAGATGGCTTGGTTTGTGATGTTTCTGGTTTATTTTCCCCCCGCACTTTGCTCCCAGTTCTATTGGAACTGGTTTACTGCTTCCATAGGATTGTTAAGATAAGTAGAAGGATTATTGGTCGAACTCCTCGAAATTCATCGTGAAGTGGGGCCGGTGTTGACTGCAGCTCGTTATTTGCTGCATCTCTCTAAAGTGGAATATGTTCAGGACATGCTCCCTTCAAATCTTTGCAGAGGAAAACACTCTCAGCAGAATCTGCCTTTGCATCAGCTCCTGGAGGGTCCTTAAATAACTTCTCTCCAACGTGGCAATATTTCAATATCTGCTAAGAGATCCTTGTTAACAGGAGGGACCCCGGATCTCATAACTGGGTTTTTATTACAAATCCCAGGGATGTTTGCTCTATAGATACAAAAGAAAACTTCTGCTCTCTTGACTTTTTTTAAGGTAAATGTTTCAGGGGTTGTGTTTTTCAAACTATGTATATTTGGTAAATGCAATTCCCTGCCTTCTCCTAGCGGAACTTTATTTTCTTCCTTTATAGTAATATATAGATCTGAAATTCCAAGGGTTTCTGGTGCTTTTCAGCTGTCACCTCAAGTCAAAATCATGGAGTTCAGCTATAAAAGAAATTGTATATAATAAATTTAACTTGACCTAACTGAAGGCTTTTAAAGCGAGCAGGTATTTTTGACATTTAAAAAAGAACATTACTACGACTGTATTATCCATGTATCTCCTTGCTGCTATTTATCCCACAAAAAACCACACTGTTGTCCAAACTGTCCTGAAGTTCAGTCCCTGCTCATTTCAGCTGGAGACGGCAGGTCGGACACTTTGTTAAAATGGAAAAGACACTTTGCAACATTTCAGGTCATAAACTGAGCCCACCTCTGCATGTCCACGGATATTGTTGGATAGTGGAGGGACCCCCCCGTTTCTGCAGCATCCCACAAGGTCCTGAGCGACCCCTCAGCCCAGGGTCCGGATCAGCCCCTGTTTAGCGCTTACCGGGCGATTTTCCCCACCCAGCTAAACTTTCCTACTCTAGTTCAAATTTAATCAATTTTTTTGTTTTGCAGCCTTTTGTAGATTGAGTCTTTTGTTAAGAAAGGACGTCTTGTTTCCCAAACACGGCAGGAGGAATCGCTGGCATCAGAGTGCCACCAAAAGGCGGCGGAGGAAATCGGCCGGCAGGCGCTGACCTTTGCAGAGACAGCTAAGGTTATGCACATAACATTTGCTTGTTTACTTTGCAAAATAAGCAATGAGTTGGAAACTCCGAGCTTAGCAAGCGTCTCGCTACACCTGAAAAGCAACACTGACAACAACAGCAAAACCCCGCGGTTGTTGCTGGGTTTGCTGTTGGTGTGGGTGGAAGCTGTTTCCCGCTCCCCTCTATATCTATCATGATGCAACTTTAATAACGTTAGCCAAGACTGCTCAGAAAATCACAGCTGTAGCTGGAGGCGAAAGGGAGAGAGGAAAAAAAAAAAAAAAAGGGAAAAAGAAGAAAAGAAAGAAAGGGGGGGGGGGGGGAAAGCTAAAATGAGGTGCTTCTCCCAAGCCTCACCTAGTGAGCTGAGTATTGGCTTATGCGTGAGAATAAGCAAACGAATCGATCGCTGCAGTAGGTTGATGGCTACTGGTCGTTTTGATGGATATGACGGTAAAAAAAAAGTCCAGATTGGTTCACAGTGGACCTCAAACCATGTCAGCTAAAACCAAAGAGACAAAAAAGTGACAGCTGCGGAGAGTACACTGCAGGCAGTCAATGGTTCCTGTGATTTATTGTTCCATCTGCCTTGCCGCTGTGAGGACAAGTTCCCCCTGATTTGGTTAAAATGAAAAGGACCTCAGAGAGCACAACGTGTTTTTTGAAAATGTGCAGAAACTATTTTTTTATTTCGTGATTTATGTGCCTTTCCCCCTCCATAATGTTTGCACCAATTGTTACCCAATAATGCTTACTGAAAAATGTGAAGCTTCCCAACCACTAAGAAATCCTCCAGACAGCCCCCACCCCTCCACCCCAGCACAAAAAGAGAGGGGGACAAAATAAAAGAGGGGAAAAAAAAAACTGGGGGAAAAAAAAAAAAAACAACCTGCATAAATAACCCAGGCTGTCAAAGCCAAGCCAGAAAACTAGTTTGTCTCTTTCTTAACCTTCCTGCTTTCCAATTAACAGCCGTGTTTCGGAGCCTGCCAGGCTGCGAGGCGGTTAAAAGCCGGGCTCAGCAAAGGCTGGTGTGTAACCATTTAATATATTAGGGAGTTCTAACCCCGATTATAAATTTGCAGAGCCACCCAAGTGCTATGGCCAAGAGTTTCCCATTCCAGAGAGTTTCACCGGAGTGGAGGGGACAGAGGGGACAGAGCCTTCTCTGGCTTCACACACCAACTTTTTTCGTCATTTTTGACTTGAAAAGGAACATTTCCTTCATGCAGTTGGTGTAGCTTATTACCCCATTAAAGAGAAGCACCACACGACACTTCTGTCAGGGTAACACCGAGGCCTAATCAACACTTGGAGGTGTAACACAACACAAATAATCTCGCTCCTCAGGGAAGCCGGAGTAGAAGCCTGAGAAACGCTCTGGCTTTTCCCCGGGAGGATTCAAGTATGCCATAGCAGAAATATGGTTAATGTTTTAATACATTTATGGAGCATAAATCATAAATGAAGCATTAAGCATCCGGTGCTCTCTCAAAAGTTTGAACAAATACAGGCAAATTGAAGGAATCTGCTAGAGCGAGGTATTGATAATTTTCCATGTGCATCACACAGTGGGAAAAAAATGGACGCGGGGCCTCCGAGCCCTGCCGCCTCCTCGCATACATTATGTTCCCCACTTAATGCCATATGAACCAGGAACCCACAAGAAGCCAAGGGAAGGCTCTTCCTCTCCCCCTCCAATAAATGTTTCATGCAGATCAGCAAATTTTCAGCAAATTTCCCATGAAAAGGCCGGCGGGGGCCTGCGGTGCACGGCAAGGAGCGAGGTCCCCAGCGGCCTGACCCCGGCAGCGGCCGCTTCCTGGCTCCAGGTTTCCTTCGGCCTCGCAGGTCCAGCCTGGTGTCAAAAGCTGGCCTTGTCTCCTGTCTCAGGATGTTGGTTTTACCTCTCAAGTGTTTCCTGAATTTGCAAAAATTCTTGGGGTTTCGTTTTTTGTTGTTTTTTTTCTTTCTGGCGGCTGTCTGCGTGCTCAAAAGCCCATTTACCTTTGCTGGGGAGGGAGAACAAAGTATAAATATGGGGGGAAAATAAAAATAAAAAAGAAAAGGAAAAGGAAAGCAAGAGAAACCAAGAAGGAAAGAAAGAGAGAGAGAAAGAAAAAAATTTTTTAGTCGCTACTGTTGAGCAGGGGGTTTTCTCCCGGGACCAGTTCTACTTTTGGAACATGTTATTGTCAGGCAGAGGTCAACATCTTTTACCTCTTTTTTCCATTATTCAAAATAAGTATTGATGTTATGTTTTAGCTATTTAAAAGCCAGCTGCCTTGCTCATTTCAGATATTTTTCCTGGTATTATTGTATGTGGTAATAGCTGGCCTGTGTATCGTCTTTCACAAAATCTACCCTTTCAGGGTCTCAGTCTTCAAATGATATCAATCAAAATTTATGCAATTCAAAATCCATATGTATAGAGTCCCAGTTCACCTCATTTAATGATAATAGTAAACCACATGTTGTGTACATGTCTGAAACACTTTTCTAGTTCTTGACTGTATTAACCCTAGGGGCACTATGTTTTTGTACAGCTTGCCCAACTGAGCAGCATAATATATTGATTAATACTTGGCAACAACTGCATTCTTGAATAATAAAACCATGAACAAGGTAAACGTGTGCTAATAAAACAAGAAGAGTGTCAATATTATTTGGGGATGTATGTTAATAAAAGATGCTAAAGAACAGGCGAGCCCTCGGCCCCACAATTAACAAAGCTCAGTGCCTAAAGCTGCTCCCAGTTCCAGCCCCGTGTGATGTCGTTATCCGAGAGCCTCCTCGCCTACCTGGACATCCATGAGGCGGCCACAACACTTGCTCCATATTTATGGGGGCTGCGTCCAGCACTCGGGAAAAAAGTTCGGCATTTCCCCCTCTGCAAAAGGCAAATTAAAATTAACAATATTTCATTGTTACCCAGATTCTTCCTAGGCAGAGCCCCGTGCAGGTATGGCCAGCCAAGCCTGCGAACAGTGACTGATTTTACAATAGAATTTGCTTTTTACAGGCTGCATTATTTACTTAAGCTTTAACATACAGTTCGAAATAAGATTTGCTTTCATGGAAAAACACTAAAACATTTGGCAAAGGAAGAGCCGAACGTTCTCCTTAATTTGTTTTGGCAACTCTGAAAAATAGATCCCATTACGCTCACGTTTGCATTCCAGAAACATAACAACAAATGATCATTTTACGAAAATCAAGATATAATTAAAAATGGGGGAATATTGTAAGCAGCAAGTGAAGGCAGAAGAAGGAGGGGAGATGTGGAAAGCAATGCTTTCAGCACTGGGGATGGCTGAGGAGGGGAAAAAGCAAAGGACACCAGCTGAAAAGCCATTGCCAGAGCTTATTTATTTATTTTGGGGCTGAGGGAGGGGGAGAAACAACAGAGGAGGGAAGGACTTGGAAGTAAAAATTGTTTAGCAAACAGTTAAAATAGTTTCATGCCTTTTTTTTTTTTTTTTTTTTTTTTAGGGAAGACAATATTTAAACACAGGTTCATATTCATATTCCAGTCGTTTGACTTTGGTGGGAAAACAAATATTGAGGAATTAAACACAATTATGGTTTGATTAACTGGAGCTGGTTCCTAAAACCACAAGGTAGAGCAGCAAGATTGCATCTGTGTCTTCCCTCAATGCCATCCACATGAGTCACAGCGAGGCAGGAAAGCTGTTGACAAATTAATACTTTAAGAAAATAAACTATGGTCATGTTGAACATAGAGCAACTTTATCCTGATTAATTTGTGTTGGAGTGGCTCCAGCCCCCTTTACAAAGCCGCGCAGTTTGTACAAATGTAATTTCCTAATATTTACACGAGGAAAGCCTCAGCCGTTAAGCTTTGCCTCCAGTGTGAGTTTTGTGGTTAGTAAAAAGACAATAAAAATACAGAGAGGTAATTGTAAGCACATTTGGAAAAAAAAAAAAAAAAAAAAAAGGAGAGAGAGAGGGAAAAAAAATTTCCCTGCTTCTCTGCACTCGTCCTTGCAGAGCCCTATAAAAGTGGCAGCGCGGCGGTGCTGGCGGGGACGCGGTGCCAGGCTCAGGGCTCAGCGACACCCAGGGCTCCCAACGCCTGGAACGGCACCCCCGGCCCCCCACCAGCCCCACATTCCCGGGCATGCAGCTCCCTTCCAGCGCCCGCTGCTCCAGAGCCCGGCTCCAGCCCGACCAGCCTCGTGCCACGCTCTCTGTCATTTTATGTCTTTATTTAAACACAGCATCAGGCATTCGTACAATTGTCTAATTTAATAAATATGAGGAAGGGAGATGCAGTTAGAAGTGTTGCTTTGTTTGAAGAATATTAAAAATAACCTTTCGTTTTAATGAGATTTCCCCCCCCCCCATCAGTTTACACAATTTTCCAGATGCAAAATGAGCTTTTGGCTGTAAAATATTTTATCACATTGTCTTACACAATAAAGATTAGATGTTTTTGCTCTCTCTCAACTCCACCGCAATTATTTTTTAGTGTTTGCAAATCATAATATCATTTAAAAACCATATTTTATACCTCATCTAAAATACTTTTATAGCAGCGTGATGAAAAAAACCCAACACAACATCTATTTAACTACTCTTTTTAAGTGGCTGTAATATGCTTTGGTATAATTTCCCAGAAAAAGGCACAGCTAAAAAAGCTTAGCTGTTCTTGAAAACAAATCTCCCAAGAAGCATCTTTGCAAAAAATCCCCAGAATTGAATTCCCCTGGCTGAAGAGCCCAGAGAGCCTGAATATAAAAATAGTAGCCCTGTCATTTCACATTCATTAAGTGTGAAACTCAGAAATTAATAATGTAAAAATATGCTTTTTAATTAGTCTTACATTCTGCCCAATGTACTTAAATGGGATCAGCAGCTCCCTAATGATTTTTTTCTTAATAAAGTATTAGCCTGTGATGCACTGGGGTTGACAGGTATGATAAACTGGAAAGTACTTTTGGAGGCGTATGAATGATACCAAAATAGTACTCTCCCATTTAAATGTAATTAACATCAGGGAGCAATATTACATGAGGAGAAGCCTGCAAGATTTTTATTTCAGGGTATTTTTTTTTTTTCATTTCTTGTTTTATGAGTAGTTTGATGATTGCAGCAGTGATTTTATAATTTAATTACCTTTGTTGAAAGCTAAGCTTTTGCTAATAGCAGGTCAACAGGATCATAAAGCAGCCTTCAAAAATATTAAAAAGGAGGTAAATCCCCTTAGCTAAACCTACACAATAAGAACGCGGGTGCGCATGTGTGGATGCAAAGCATTTTATGGATGTATGGATATACAGGCTCCACGCCTGTTCCCCTGTTATTTGTTTACTGTGCTGTTGCAAATCAGTATTTACTCTCCAAAGGGCTCTGTTATACATTACTCATATTTTTAAAAAGAAAAGAAAAAAGGAGGGGGAAAAAAAAGAGGGAAAAATAGAAAAAAACTGGGAAAAAAAGAGGGAGAAAGGAGAAATAAAGAAAAAGAAATAAAAAAAGGAGAGGAATTTTTAAAAATAGTAGGAAAAAATAGGGAAAGAATAATAAAAAAAAGAAAGTTGTGGAGAAATCCATCTGACACACCCTGGATTTTCCCAGAACCAATAGGGTAGAGGAGTGAAGCCGCTCACTCTGGACCAAGACCAGGATCCTCAGCTCCACCACCCCTTCCACAAACACTTTGCACTTTTTTCCATTTCCAAAGCAGCCGATTTTACACCAGGAGATAAAAGATCACTGTTGACCTGCGCTGCTTGTGCAGGAGTATTCCCTAACTTATTTATATGCCAAATGTCACTTGTGTTTACCGAAGAATTTCTTCTCATATCTCGGAGTCACAGCGCTCCCCGAAGATGCACTTGCCATAGGGTAAACAAGCAGGGAGGAGGGCAGCATCCCCAGCTCCCTCCTTCCCAACCCAGAGGCTGCTGCATGGGCGTCACCTTCCCGAGCACACCCTGACATTTCCCTGTCTGCAGGCTGATGGATGGATGGGCTGAGGTGTCAGGTGACAGGAGTGGCTCGGGACACGGATTCACGGTGGCACTGAGGACATGGTTCCCTGTGCCTTCTGCCACACGTCCAGTGTCTCTTCTCCATCATGGTTCCAAGTTGGAATAAAGGCAAACTTGGAGCTGGCCAACCTAACCAGGAAAAACTATGGTCAGACTACAGGTAATGAAAGGGACTTCACATTTTTACACTTTTTTTCATTTGGTTTATGTGAAAATAGCCAATCCAACAAACAAACAAACAAACAAACAAATCCCAATTTTTGTTTTTTTTTTTCTTTTACTCTTCCATTACAAACACATCTTTCAAGGCTGATCCTGCTTCTGAATATCCCAACCAAACTGGAAGGTATTAGGCCAAGGAGGGGTCAAACATCACAGTACAGTCATTCAGAGGGGATCCAGGTTGAACACCAGGAAGAATTCTTCATGGAAAGGGTTGCCAGACACTGGAATGGGCTGCTCAGGGAGGCGGTGGAGTCCAAGGAACAACTGGACATGGCACTCAGTGCTCTGGGCTGGGTGACAAGGTAGGGATGGGGCACAGGGTGGACTCAATGATTTTGGAGATCTTTTCTCACTGTAGCAATTCTGTGATTCCCCGTGAATACACTGCCCCCCTGTTGTCCCAAGGATGCGGGGTGAGGGGTTTAACTGGTGCCCAAGTGGCAGCCCTGCCACACGGGAATGCAGCTGCATCACTCCAGCACATCCATTTCTCCTGCTTTGGTAACTTCCAACGTCCTTTAAAAATGCGATCATGAAATGCCATTTCTTTCCTATTTATCTTGGCGCTACAAAACTGCCCAACTATTGGCCATACGTGAGCTCTTTTATAATATTTTTCCAATCACAAACACCATTCCATTGCTCCCCAGGGACCCCTGTGATGGATCTAGCTATCTATCTATTTACGCGTTCATGAATCAAATCATCCGAGTGCAGAAAGTTTGGATAATCTACAGCTTTCATAAGATTTCACCCAACTTACACTCCACGGGGGATTTCCAGGAGTGTGACGTTATTTGCACCCCTCTCCTCTTCTCCCACATGGTTTGCTGCACTCACCCCAAGATCCAAGCTTAAAATTCATGTCCAGCTCCCAGCCTGCAAAGGGAGTTTTCCAGGAACAGGGATGCTTTAATGGGCAGCTGAATCAGAAACTAATCATCCGAACTACCCTCATGTAAACACACGCTGGAAATTTTATTACGGAGATATTTGGGGTTTTCCTGATAGAGAATAAAAGACAAATAATCAAACTTATTGGAAAATATTTACATAGGGCCACACAGTGCAAACCTTGGGAAAGCTGAACAGTATTTGCTCAGAGGAATAGCCCCGGTGCAGGCAGAGGAGTGGATACTGCTCGGCTGTCCAGGGAATTGGAGGGAGTTTGTCTGAGTCAGACATGCCAGCGATGGCCCCACACTGGGGCATCATAATGCTTTAATTAATTAATGTCTGTAAACTGTTTGGTGATCTTGGGATGAAAGGAGTTCTGGAAATGCCAGGTATTATTGAAAATTAATTACTCCAGCCTTCCCCCCAAATCTTGCTAAACATATTTCATTTTTTAATCTATCCTGCTGCTTTAATAAAGCTCATTGCAGAATTATTTTCTGCTAAATATTAAAGGAAAAAAAAGAAGAGGGAACCTTTTAAGCAGAGGATTGAGCTGCAGCAGAAGAGATTGTGCAAAAGCCACATTTTGGGGGACAAAGTCTCCATGTGTGAGGCAGGCACAGGCAGAGGACACCGTGGTGGGAATGGGCTCAATCTGTGTGTCCCCATCATCCCCCTCAATGGCCAAGCCAAGACCTGACATTCACACAGGGCTGGAGAACCCTACTCCCATGGGGAAACAAAGCTGTGGGAGTGGTAGGACCAGTCTGAGGGATCCAAGGACAACACGGACTGTTCCAGCCACCGCCACGTGTCGGCAAATCAATCACTCTCGATGCTATTCATCATTCCATCACAGGAGACAGAACATGTATATTATTTATACAAGTCTGAAATCATTTGGTGTTGCTTACTGAAGAGTCACCTTCCACATCATCGTGGAGCAAAAGTCCTGGAAAAGACTCCGTGTCCAAGCCCCACCAGCCACACTCCAGGTATGGTCTAAACAGTAAACCACAGCAGATAAAATAGACATTACTATAGTTTGGGGATATTTTTTCAATGCTGCAGCTTTATACACATGAATTTTAGTTTATGTAACACAGCAATTAATAATTTTGTTTATTTGTAAGGGCTGGGCCTGTGGTCTGGCTGGAGTGTTACTAGACTGTGGTAGAGTTGGAGCATCTTTCAACTCTCCTCGGGCCAAATCAACCCTTCTACCTCTTCAAGCACACAAAGCCTGTGTGTAACACACATCTCTGAGGAAGTTCACAGGGAAAATGGAAGGAGAATGTCCCAGTGAACTTCCATACCTCTAAAACGACCCGACTCTGTACCCTGCAGAGGTGTGGGCCTTGCAATGACCTGTCTTCTCCTGGAGCATCCCACCCCATTTCTCTTGGAGCCATTTGAGCTTGCTGGGATAAGGAAACAGCTGTGTTAGTTGGGCCTCCATGGTTACTCCAGCATGAGCAACCCTCAACATTGACCTCTACTCTTCCTCCTCCTCCTCCTCCTCCTCCTCGTCCTCCTCCTTCTCCACAATATGCCATGGATGAATGAAAGTGGGAACTTCCAATCCACTCCTTCAACTTCTTCCCACAAACTGTGAAAAAGATGAAGCCCTTCCTTAGAATCCCCAGTCAAATCTACAGGTCAAGCGTCACCTATCACCAATTTCCCACAGAAAAACGTGCATTTCACCAAATCTTCCTCTGGCTACTTCTGAAACTGAACAGCAGATGGGGCTACAGAAATCATCACATTTAAAAAAAAATGTATGAAAACCAGCCTTTTACATTCGGAAAAGCAATTTATTCTACACCATTTCAAAAAATAAATAGGATTCTCCTTTTCTGTTTTAAGACATCAATGAATCTGTCGCATAATGGGCTTTTGTAAACCGATTATCCTTGATAATCTCATTAGCTGAAATTATTTTACTTTTCTAACATGGTAGATTTTTAAATACCTTTTATTTCAGATCCCTCTGGGCACGTTGCAGTGAAATTTACTATTAAGTAAAATAATTATCTATCTCAAACCTTAATGCTAAAAAGTAGAAAAATAAAAGAATTGCAATCTAAGGGCAGATATTAGAATGGAGAAAGTACAAGAAAGTGCTAGGAGGAAACGGGAAATTTCCACGAGCAGGCAAATATCCTCTCATTATTAATAAATAAATCAAACTTGTTTTCCCAGGAATATGAAGACACAAGTAGAGGCTGATGCAAGTGACGGGGTTTGCGTTGAGGTGGGGTCTGCGCCTCTCGTGGTGATGCCAAGCGACGGCAGCGCGGTGGTTTCGTGCTTGGGAAGGACGATGCTCCTCCAGCTGCCAGCAGCCAGGAGCTGCATCACCCTCTTCCCGCCCACACCTGAGCAACTAAGAAATGTGAGTTGTTTCAAAATCAGCTTCAACCTGCGGATTTTTTCCGTGCGGAAGTTTGCAGCTGTAATGGGATTACGGTGTCGGCAGAGGGAGGGAAGTTTACAGCTGTACTGGTTTGGGGGGGAGGAAGCAGCTGTTAAAATAGAGGACTAATGGTGATTAATTCTTATTATGTGTTTGAAGATCTCACAATGAGTTCAGGACCCCAACCCTCCCTCAGGGAATAAACTGAAGGAGGAGGATTTAAAATAGGGGGGGAAAAAGGGGGGAATTTTAATGTATATTTGGCCTAAGTGGCCTGGTCTTAAATCAATTTATTAATATTTAAGTAAAATTTAAATCAACATTATTAAGACAAAAAATATCTAGCCTGGGAAACCTGTAATTCTGCATATTTATGCAGAATGGGAGATCACCTGTGCTTCCTCAAAAGTGCACATGCCAGAACCAGCAGGGGAACATCCTTTCAGCTTGTAGGGGACGGGTGCTGTCACACACTGATCGGAGAACCTCCTGATTCCCACAGCCCTTCCCCAGCAGCACCGTGCCAAACCACAATGGGAAGAGGTGAGGAGAGACGCCATCCCACCTCTGCATCCACCACCACAGAGAGGGATGCTGGTAGCGACAGCGAGGAGGAGGAAGAAGCACGAAGAGCCCAACCTGGGCTTGGCTCGATTTGCAGCCTCCGGGGAACCTGCAGCATTTCCCAGTTCCAGGACAATTCACATCAGAGCCAGGTTATTTGTTGCAATATTGTGGCTGGGTCCTACAGCCAGCTTGCAGAGGTCTGTGATGTGCTGGGTGTGCTGGGGCTTCCCCAGAGCACAGCAGGTAGAAGATATGAGATTTCTATTTATATACCACAGCCTGGCCAGGAGAATGATAATTTAACAGCAAAGGTACAGGGAAAGAGAAGCAGCCTGGAAAGGCAGACAGGGCATGAAAGGTTCCCTGAATCCCTGGGAAGTGGTGACCCAGCACAGGCTGCAGTGGGATCCTCAGAGCACCCAGCCCCTCTTCCCTGGGGAGCTTCCCCCGGCTCATCCATTCTGCACTTAGAGAAGGTGACGTGGCTCTCAGGCCCCTCCTGAGGACAAATAAATGAAGGAAGGAAAAATAAAGAAGGTGAAAGCAGCAACAGGGCAAACTCCAAGATCTGGGGTTTGTTTTTCAGCCAAGGCTTTAATGGGGATTAATCAAATATCACACATACAGAGAGATTTCCATTAACTATTAGAGGGCAGAAATGGGTGGGAAAATGAACAAAAAGCTAAACTTTTTTTTTTTCATGCGAACTTTTCTTTTTTGAGCTTTAACTTTGAGATCATACTAATCTTTTCAAAGCTCAAAGAGATCACAGAAAGATTTATTTCAGGACCAAGAAGAACTTCCTTTACCAAAATACCTCTGCCTGTGATTTTCCTGTTTCCACATTTTTAAGATGTTTTGTTTTTCAAATATGAAAGAATTGACAACAATAACTCTGGACTGTGCACCAAGTGCACCACAGAATCCTGCCTTTCACATGGCTGCAGCAGATACCCCTTCCCAGCAGAGCTGGTTACTAAATTAAACCATTCCTCCTAGCAGCAACTGATAACTCGGAGATGATGATGTAGGTCAGAGACATCTGCAGTAAATTATTCCCCTCACCACAGGAGGAAGGGGAACACTTGGGACATGGAGATCGTGTGGATTCCATACTGGAGACCAAAATACACATTTTTACTCATAGCTGCTGCAAAACCAGATACCTCACTCTGGTGATTTTGCACCCAAGTCTTCATGGGTCAGTGATAAAGTTTGGATGGATTTATGGACTGAGAGCCAGAGAGAGGGGAGTGGGATAGGATGGGGTTTAGGTGCTGAGTGTTCAACCACAGGGCCCTACATATAGCCCAGATGCCCAGAAGAATCCAGGATGGCCTGGAAATTCCTGTGAGTTGGTTTGCTGGCTTTGTGGGAGGCTTGGGCTTCAGCAGTGTGTCCATGTTATAATTAATAAGCAATTTCTGTTTGAATGGCGTGTTTTGTCTTCATTTGAGCACGTTCTCTGCAAAGACAAAGATCAAGACAAACCTACTCAGAACACAACGAAGATAAAAGGGAATCATAAAAAGAGACAGACAGAGGAAAAGAAAGAACAAGGAAAAAAAGAAGACAAAGAACAGGGAGACACCAAAGAGGACACAGAACAAAGATAGACAAAATGAAAAGACAAAGAAAAGTAAAGACAAAGAACAGAGATGATAGAGCACCACAAAATATGCAAGAGACGCACAAAAGGGAAAAGGGGGGAAAACAGCGACTGAGAACAAAGGGCAGAGAACAGAGCAAGAGCAGAAACGCACAGGAAGAGAGAAAAATGGGAGAGAATTCAGCCAAGATGAGGCATGAAAAACAGCCCAAAGAGCAAGCAAAAATAAACACAATGAAGAGAGAAAACAGCTAATCATCTTCTGATTTGCATTAAAAAATAAGTCATGGGAACACAGGCTCAGCGACAGAAATGTTGACAAGTTGAATGTCAAGATTTCTTGTGTCCTCTAAATTCAGTCAGACTGTCAGTACTTATAAAACTGGCTGTGGGAGAAGGGGAATGGGAGCTGAAGGATTGGTGTCTAGTGTGGAAGGAATAGCAGGAACAAGTGCTGGTGATAGAAGGGATTTAGAGGGAAGTGCTTGCAAGCAAGAGATGCCCAAAAAGCAGCCAAAATGCCTTTGTGAGGGCAGGAGATCCATTCCCATGATGAACCAAGAAAATGCTCATCCTATTCCTTCTGCAGCTTTCCAATAAAGGAGTGGCAGAAATTCTGATGAACAAGTGTAATTGTGCATGTCTAATTTTAATATTTCTGTAGGGAGGTTTAGGCTGGATATCAGGGAAAGGTTCTTCCCGCAGAGGGTGCTGGGCACTGCCCAGGCTCCCCAGGGAATGGGCACAGCCCCGAGGCTGCCAGAGCTCCAGGAGCGTTTGGACAGCACTGCCAGGGATGCCCAGGGTGGGGTTGTTGGGGTGTCTGTGCAGGGACAAGGGCTGGACTAGATGATCCTGTGGGTCCCTTCCAGCTCAGGGAATTCTATGAGTCTATGAAAATTTATGTTAAAAAATATCAGCTTTACTGAAGCAGTTCATGAAAACCCAGCCATGAGCCAAGAGCTGTGGGTTTTGAGCTGCCCAAGACAGTCTGTATGGAATTTAACTAGAGAGGCCACAGAGGCTTCAGTCCTGCTGCAAAAACTGCACCAATAAATCATTTCCAAATCTTGACAATGGGCAAAAAAAATAATTTATAAGACGTACAGAGGTTCATGGTGAACATGAACACTCAGGGGATTTGCACAGGTTACAGAAAGGTATAAAGGGCTGGAGGTTTCTGGGGTTTCCCTGTTGGCAAGAACAGCAGGAGGACACCAGAATGATGGAGCCAAGCCAGGCAGGGAATAGTTGTGGCTGTCCCATCCCTGGAAGTGTCCAAGGCCAGGTTGGATGGGGCTTGGAGCAACCTGGGATAGTGGAAGGTGTCCCTGCCCATGGCAGGGGGTGGCACTGGATGGGCTTTAAGGTTCTTCACCTCTACAGGAACTCCTCAACTCCTTGATGGCCCACTGTGTTTCAAGGCAGAGGTCACGGACTGGAGTGGAAATGGCATTTTTTAAATCTGAGACAAAAACCTCTGATATAGTACAACACACTTAGAAGAAACTCAAAAGGTGCGGAGTCCAGCTTGGTCTCATCAGACCAGATCTCCTAAGTGACCTCTGGGTCTGGTCCTACAGATGTTCCTAAGCATACATTAATGGACCTGTAATTATAAAATAAAGTTCTCTTTCAGGTTTCTTGTAGACCAAGGGAGGTTCTGGAATTTCATTGGCCATACAGATGCAGAACTGCACAACAGAAACCTCTTGAGCTACCCCAGCTTTCCAAAACTGAACCTTCAAAGAATTAGTGGTATTTTCTTACTGAAACACTACTCTTAATCCTTATTAGGATCAGCTGCCATGAAGGCCTCAGCTACCACTGATTTTATGTCTTTGTCCCTGCTGCAATACGCTGTCTGTTATTTTATTGTTAATTGTTAGCATTGCTATGGAATTTGATGCCACTAATACACAGACCCATACTCCCTGCCATTCCTCATCCCTCATTCCGTGTGCTGGCAGTAGGGAAAACTGGTGTGCAATGGGTTAAATGCTTCCCATGCTGCTCCTTGGTTATATTTTATTTACCAGGATTTCTATAATGTGCGATATTTTTTTTTTCCTTTTGAGATTTCCTCATTTCTTTCAGAACACTTTCACCTTATTTCCGGGCTGCTTCTCCCCAGGGGACAAAGTGGAGGTTCAGAAACTTCATGTGAACTTCCTGAAAAAGAAACAGATCACCTATTAAAAAACCCAAATGGAATGTTCTGTGAATATGGTTTAATATGTCCCAAAGAAAGAGCTGGCTCTAATCACAACATAAGATCTAAAATTCATTGTTTCACTCAGTTTATTGATTTAATCATGAATTTATTATTTATTATTTCGATGGCAGACAGAATTCTACTTCCATTATTTGATTCAGGTTAATCAGGGGATAATGTGCTTCTTTTATACCTTCACCTAAAGACTCTTCAGGTGCTCAAGACTCGTGTCCAGAACAGCAAATCAAATCTCTTTCTGTCCTGCAGCTATGGCTATTTCCTTTCAAAATTACAATCTATTTAAAATCTAAGGTTAATATTTGAACTAAAATAATTGCCCACAAACAAATTATGTCCAAGGTAGAAAGGTTTTCATGGGGCTCTGGCCTTTCAGATGCTTTCACTGCTTTTAAAATACTTGTAAGTGGTTTTGGGGATGTGCCACTGCTCCTTTGCCCCAAAACTTCACTGGAGACATTGCTGCTGGCCACTGGATGTGCTGAACCCATCACTCCAGACCTTGGGAAGAACAAATCTGCCAAAGGTCCTGTAGACAACACCTGTGAAGATGTAAAAACAACTCGCCATGTCCTCAGTTACTTTTTGATTTGTTTGCCTTCAGAACAGTTTTGACATTATTTAACTCATGACCTGTGAAATTAAAGGATCTTTATTATTCCTGTATCCCAACATCAAACTTATGCTGCTGACTCCTTGGTTTCCTTGGAGAATAGCAAATACTACTTGCAAGAGGTGATTAAAATCAATTCAGATTATATAAGATGAAGGCAAAAATCAGAAAATCATAGAATCATTAAGGAAAAGACCTCTAAGATCATCAAGTCCAGCCACTAACCCACCACTAAACCGTGTCCCCAAGCACCACATCTACATGTTTTTTTTAAAAGAGAAATCAGAGAAATGAGATTTTCATTCTAAATGACTTTATTCTACCCTAGAATATTCCCAGTATCACTGGTATTTGATACAAGGCCTTGTAAGATCTGGTTGGAAGTTTCTTTTAGCACGTTTTATTAAAAGGACTTTTCACCCTCTGAGTCCTCATTGCTACAGTGCAAGCTTGGGGTGCTGGAAATAAATAAAGTTAAAAAATCCAACCCTAACAGGCTTGATATTGGAGTAAACAAAGAAAAATCTTATGCCACAGCGTGGGGGTGTTTCCAGACAGACAGAGGAACAGGGGCAGCTCTTGGACACCCCAGGAAAACAGAGAAAGTAAATTGTCTCCTCAGGAGAGTCAATTTTCACTCTGTGTTTTCCAGGATTTCCAGAGGTCAGAATAAGGATGCTCCTCCCAAACCTCTTTAGACCCCATTCCCTTAGGATATGTGAGGATCCACAATCCTGCAACCAAGGCTTCTCCGTCTCACCTGAAGGTGACATTGGTTCTATAGCAGCTACATCGCAATGAAACCAGGGGACAATCCCACACTTCCAATATTCAGGAAAAAAAACCCAAACAACCTAAATATGTAAAATCTGTGCTTTTTTTCCCTTTTGCTTAATTTTTCCATGCCAAAAATGAACGCCATGGGGAAAGCTGCCCTTCTGCCTTTGCAAACTTAGGAAAAGCAGGGGGAACGGGCTGAGATGCAGGGGTATAATTTAAATGTTATTAAGTCTGAGTTAAATCTCTTCTCAAAAATTTGGCCCTGCACAACACTGAGCTTGGGCACAGCCCCAAACCACAGCTGTAAAAGCCTTGCTCATTTGAAAGGTCCAGTTGTGCTGCGGGACAAACATACGGCTCTTCCCAGCCCAGCCGCTCTTTTCTGCTCTACACTCTCTGAATTTTATAGTTGGAAAATGAGGGGCATCTTACCCAATTAGGTACTCCATAGCCTAATCAGCTTCTTTGCCGACCAGCAAAATATGATGTGCTCCAGCCCAGCTGTTCCCTGGTGGTGGTGTTGTCAGTCAGATTCTGCTGGAGAGAAAAGCGATGGAGAGCCGAGGACATTCCTGCACATCTGTTAGCTGAAAGCAGGGATAGTAAAGGATGCTCCAGCAATTTCCAGGAACAATAAGGATTAGTTGCTCATCTGATACTAACAACGTGCACCTTTCCCTCTTCTTTAGCATGTCTGTCAAATAATGTAATTATTAAGGACCAACAATGTGGCTTTTTATGTGAACCAGCGCTGACTACGCTGGAGTACTGCATTTTTAATTATTATGATGTTAAATGGCTTTAATTGCTGACACTGTCCTGATTCACAGAGCATTTTTATAACATTTATTAAAAAAAGGCCAAAGTTTATTTTACAGTCTGCAATAAAGCAGAACACAAAACCCAGCAACTGGCTCAATGAGCCCAACACATTAGTTCTATACACAGACTGCATATTATTCTTGCTCTATAAGTGATGTGAAAAGCAAAATTGAAGTCCTGCACAAAATTTGATCATCTTACTTAATAACAACAGATGCTCAGAGCAGTGGCATTTTGAAAAGAGCTCTGTATGCTACTGGTTATTAAATGGCAGGACATTTGGCATCCTCCAGCATTATACCATTTGAAAACCATGGAGTCACATAAATAGCCGATGAGAGCTGGGAGAAAAAAAAGCCAGCTCCTGTCTGCATAGCAAAACTCACTTCATTTAAAATATTTAAAATGAGCAGGCTGCCTTTCAAAAGAAAAGTCCAGAAAACTTAGTGGAGGGGGAGCTTCCCTTTTATCTGGGAAACACAGGAAAGCAAATATGTTGGGAGGAAGAGAAGGAATGGTTCAACAGCACGACTGATCAGCCTTAACTGAGAATGCTAATGGCTTCTGCTGCTTTGTGTCAGGAGCTCAGCACCATTTGGGAAAGGCTCTGGCACCAAATTTCCTCCTTGATTTAAAAAGGAAAATATTGGCAATACGTAGGCAAATTACCATAACTGCAGGACGGATCAACAACGCGTGGGGATCATTTTAATGGAGCAATTCCTATTCAATAACGGGGAATCACTAAAGACAGTGGCTCACTTTCTTTGCAGGATAAATTCTCCTCACAAACACGTGCTGCCTGCACAGTTACACCATAGCTGGCTGTTAGATTCATATCTACTCTAAAAAGTTCTAATCGAGTTGATGAGCACACATAGTGGAACTTTCTCATTTTTATTTGAGCGTAACAACGGCTCTGTTCCACCTTTATCAAGGCACAAACTATCAGGATGCATTTGCCCAACATATTTTACTTAGAACAGCTCATTCTACACACTGTTCCAAGGAATACCAGCAAAGCTGAGAATAAATACCTACATTAGGTATTTTTACCATTCTTTTTTAAATTAAATATCTTTAAAAAAACCCCAAATATACAACGGGTTTGGCTGAGAGCTGAAGGAAGAATTCACTGGGCTATAGGGGGGGGGTCTGTGTGCACACTGCTTTTATTTCTACTTAATAAAATCTTGAAGATTGGGTTATAATGGCCATGCTTCCCCATCCTCAAGTATGGCATGGCAAATGGTGCCACTGTCATTAAGGGTGCATTGTTGTTTGTTTTATGCTAATCTTCCTTCAGTGTGACAGACTGTCACCTGCATGGGGGGTAACTTTCAGCACTATATTAGCCCATATGGCACAAGCTAAATTGTATCTAAGCTATGGGCTAATTATGGATGAGTTAATAAAACCAAGCAATGTCAGTCTGGCCACTTCTTCTGGTCCTCTGCCGACCCCCCAAGTGAGTTATTGCCTGCACTGTTCTCTTAAACTATTTTCATTTTTGCTCTCCACAATCGCTGCCAAGCTTTATGGTTAAGACACTTTAATCCTTCTCCTTTCCCAATCCGGTGCAAGATGAGATCAAAACAATCTCTCCACACTTTTTCCATGTGATAACTTTCCCTGCTAATCAAGGCATGGTGCAACATCCCGAATACTAAACACAAACACACCGTGTTCAGTTTCCTGGAAATCTGCTGGCACAGCTGTGACATAACAAACAGATTTCTGTATTTGCAGGGAGAGAAAAACATGGTTCATCTTCCTTAAGTACAGGATCAAAGAGAAGAACATTTATTCTGTTAAATGCACATCCAAGTAACAGAAAACCATAGGAGTGGATGAAGATAGAAAGAATCTTTTCACGTTTTAAGATCAAGCAAATGCTTAGTGCTTTTTTGGACAAAGACCCAGCTTCTTTCCCTTCTTCAGAAAGAAGGGAGGGAGGAAGAGAGTCCCTCCCAAGTGTTAATGTTCCCACATGGCTCCGTCTGCTCTGCTTTGTCCCCACTTGTGCCTTTCAGTTGTCAGCCCTGGCAGCTGTTTCAGGCTCCCTCTTCAGCAAACTTTGCTTTCCCAAATGCTCTGTGCTATGCAGCCAGCACAAGGAAAGCCCAGCGAAGTACAGACACAAAACTTTGGACCAAGTGGACAGAAAATGTGGAAAAATCTTGTCAGTGATTAAGAAAGAAAAGAAAAAAAAAAAAAAGTAAGCTGGATTTCAACAATAGGAAAAGAAAAAATGAGAAAAAATGAAGTGAAAATGCCCATCAGTTCTTTGCCTCCACTCCTGCAATGCTCCTGCCTTGATCAACTGCCTGAAAGGGCCTCTCAGGAGCAGGTGGAGACCAAGACCAGCCGAGAAAGGGAGAATTATTCAGAGACTGCTCAAGTTCTAACTAAACAAACCCCAAACAAGTCATTTCTAGAAAAACATCATTTTAGGGGATGTATTCTTTGAACTTGTCAGTGAGATGTTTCCTCACACTGAACAGCAGAATTCAGGATTCAGGGTATGAGATACTCAGGACACTGCTCAGCTTGTGACTTTGGCCACCCTCAGCTCAAGAGCCCAAAATTTAGGACAGCCGCTCTTTGTCTGTTTGCTCAGCCAAGTCCAAGACTCCTCCACTGGTGCACGAGTCGTTCAGGATTTTCAGGAGCTGGACTTTGATGATCCTTCTGGTTCCCTTCCAGCTCAGAATAATCTGGGATTTTGTTTTCTGCATTCAGTCCAGCTGAGTTAGCAGTGGAGCATGACAATGAGAAGGCTCAAGCATAAAACTTCTGGAGAAAAGGATAGAAAGTGAGAAGTGTGAATTTGGATGTGGTAGCAGATACTCAGCACTTCCAGGTTTTGGCCCAGGCTCTCCCCAGAGGGGTGTTAAAACCTCCCTGTGAGCAAAGGTTTGAATTATGTCAGTACACTAAAGATATTTAATAAAACTCACAATAAAAAAATTAAAAATAAACCCAGGCTCAACTTGTGGGGGTCAGAACATCCTCCCAGCCCATGCAGCCTCATTTTTAGATAAAGCCGTGCAGCTCCAAAAGGAAATACCTCAAGATTGCTGTGCTTTGGAGTGATTACTTCCCCATCACAACTTCATACCCCTTTCGACACGAGTATGCAAGAAATAAGGAGATCCCTTGTTCTTTATTTCCTGTAAGGAACAATGCCATGTTTCACACAATGCCTTGATAAATACAAAGTCATCGGGCAAACTGCCTTTACACCCATCACATATAACGAAATGTTTCATCTGGAACAGGAACTGTTTTTCCAATTCCCAGTTTTACTCTCTCCTTGGCTTTTTCCTCTTTCCCTCCTTATTTTCTTCCCTCACTTTATAGACAGTCTGTTAATCTACTCAGACCTACAGTACTGAAAGACCTTCTCGCTCAGGAAGTCACCCCTAGAAGTGTATTTTTGCCTTAAAAGTCAAGTTCAGACCTAATCACCACTTAAATAGCACAAGGAGACAAAGGCAATATCATTGCTATTCAAGTTACTTAGTCCTTTGCTCAAGAAAAATTCTTCCCTGGACTATTCCCTCACAGGAGTGAACCCATTGGCTTGAAACTGAGATTAAGTTTTCCCCCTAAAAGATTAACTTAATTAAATTAAACTCAAATTCCATTCAAACAAATTCAGCAATTCTGGGAAATCTTATGATTCACGTTACACTTTAAGTGATTCCAACAGCCCTTTCTGGCCCGGTGGAGCTCGATGGGTCTATGATTCTGTAAAATTACTTCATAGATTAACTAAAGAATGGCAAAGCCAAATTCAACCTTCAAAGCTGAACTGGTGTCTCTTACCTTGTTTTCTCTGTAACACCAAGGAACTTTATTTCTTTGTCCTCTTGTAAAAACACTGACACAGGAATCACTGGGCTGTGCTTTTCTTTCAAACACCGGGGCCTCGAAAAGAGCTTCTAGAGAGGGTTGTTCAGGTCTTTATTCATGTCATGTGTTCTGTCTATTCTTTGCTGATTGAAGTAATTTTTTTGCAGAATATTCTTCCTCCAGAATGTGGCTGGGCACTGGAACAGCTTTCCCAGGGAAGCCTTTATGGCACCAAGCCTGCCAGAGCTCAAGAAGAGCTTGGAAAATGCTCTCAGGCACGGGGTAGGATTGTTGGGGTGTCCTGAGCAGGACCAGGAGCTGGATTCGATGATCCCTGCGGGTGCCCACCACCTCAGGATATCCTGATTCTATGAATATCCCCCAAGAAGTTCTTTTCAGCACTTCAGGGACTTCAGCAAGCTGGGAAAGGCAATCAGCAGCTCCAGTAGCTGGAAACCTCTAGTTCTGATCTGCAACTCCAAACTTGACTGCAGGAGGGTGCACGGGAGCAAATACCCCACAGAAGGTGTTCATGGCTCTGGGACTGGATCAATTCCGCTCCTACGCCAGCTTTTCTTGTAACAAACTCTCTACAAATGACCAGCCAGCCAGGCTCTGTGACCTATCAGGTTTTCTAATGCAAATTAAAGCAGTTCAACATCGCTTTCAGCCTTTGTTCTCATGAATTGCACCTCGGGTTGCTTCCTCCTTGGTAGTCATCCTTCTGCGTCTCACCTGATGTTTGAAGAGATCTAAAGATTAGACCTCTTAACGGCGCACTGTGTTCACTATACAAATTATCGATCGCCCGGTTTTAGACCATTTTTCTCACCGTCTCCTGGAGTGAATTGAGAACAAAATACAGCTGATAATATGTGCCCTTTCCTCAAGTTCAACCACCAGAACGCCTGGGTTACAATCTCACAGGATGTTTCTATCATTATCTGCCTCCCCTAACCAGTAACACTCAGGTTTTGAGAAGCAGAACAGCCCTCACTGATAGCCTGAGACATTAATTATCTCTCTAATAGCTGCATATGTGAATTCTATAATAGAACTGGGATTGTACATTTTCTGTATGTGTTTTCACGTTTCTTTTAGCAGAAATCAAACTCTGAGCCAAGCTGCAAACTTGGGATAAATCCATGAACTTTCCCGGCCTTGATGTTGTTCAGACTTCCATTTCCAGAAGATCCATCCATACACTAAAATTAAGCTTACACAGCAAAAGCCTTCTTTTTCAGGTGTCTTCTAAGGAAAAAGCCCATTACCCTATGAAAATGAAGATTTGATCCTTATTTGCATGGCAGGAATTACCACAGGGCATTTGGAGTAGGAAAGCTGTTACAGTGAAAGCAAAATGTGTTTGGGAAGAACCAGTGTTATCCCAAAACCAAGCTAATGAATACCCATCGAGTGCTTGATTTATTGGTCCTTCCCTGCATAATCCTTCCCTGTTCAAGGAGCTAAAAGACCTTTTTCAGGCAGTTGTTTTCCTCCACCACTTTGCTGCATCCCCCACAAGCTCAAGAAAAACAGATCCTCACCCAAGATCATCATTGCACTGACATGTGCTGCCTTTATGTGTTCAAACCATCTAAATCAAAATGACCTCGAGGCTTTTTCCCTAGGAATGTATGAAACCCTCCTTGACAGAAGCTGCTTTGGGCCACCAGACAAGCACCGGGGCCAGGAGCAGCAGGAAGAGAGGCTGAGCTGAGCCAGGCTCCGTGCACACCCTTACAATGGTTTGGAGGTGGATAAAAGGAGTTGATGATCTTAGAGGTCTCTTCCAACCTTGATGATTCTATGAAAAGAACTTACTGGAGGTGCTAAAGTGCCACATCTCCAAGTTCCGTGGAGCACAAAAGGGTTGGAGCATCTCCATGCCCAGGAAAGGCTGAGGGAGCTCCTCAAGAGGAGCCCCAGTTGAGAGCGGCCCTCAGCCCTGGGTGTCCCTGGCTGTCCCTGAGTGTCCCTGAGTGTTCCTGGGTGCCCCTGGCTGCAGGGAGGGCTCTGAGCAGGGCCCAGGCTCTGCTCCGGGGGCCAGTGATGGCACCAGAGCCACGGGCAGGGCCTGAGCCCAGCAATTGCCCTGCACAGGAGGCAAAACTGCTGCCCTGGGCAGTGCCCAGCCCTGAGCAGAGCCCAGAGAGGATGTGGAGTCTCCTCACTGGGATATTCCAGACCCCTCTGGACATAATCCAGAAGTGTTACACCTGCTATCTCTCCCTTCACTGATATAAAGACGCCTTTGGTGAGGAAAGGGATACAAAGCAGGCTAAGCACAGATAAAGAGGAGTCAGAGAGGAGATAGCCTAAACTCCATCTTGATTGTGCACAATACACATTTTGCCAGCAGTAGGAAGAATCTATGTGTTTACATAAGAGAAAAGCCCTCTTTTACAGCCCAAACGCCATCATTTGATATTCAGCAGCTGGATACTGTAAAAATCAGTCTTGGTGTAAAATATGAACTCCCAGTAAGCTGATACACCTCGAGCCTTTCACAGCCCTCAGCGCTGAGTGTCTAAAGATTGCTCAGCTTGGAAAGGTCACTTGTGCTGTACACAGGAACCTGACCACGGTAATCTGTAAAGAGCAGATATTGTTCTCCTTGTTTGTAAAGACTTTAGGAATGTAAACAGGAGCACCCGGGCTCTTTCTTTGGGATGTATCGGATTCATGGGGCGCCGTGTGCCGAGTTTACAAATGTGAGACTTCGCAGTTGGTTTTGGCAAGTCTGGTCATAATCTTCAGCGAAATCAAAACACTGCAAAGATCACACTCCACATTTCTAAGACCTAATTTAATTAAAATCTTTCACTGGGAAGGGATGGTTTCAAGCTCTCCCCCCTTCTTCCTTTGCATACAGACATAAACATTCACCAGAACCAAACTCGGCATTGATTTTCCTTTATCCCTTGCACTAATCTGAAGTCCCGAGAGATGAACAGATGAGGTTAAGGTTAAGAAAGTTATGCACAACAGCTCTTAACCCGATGGCAGGGAGATAAGGAACATGCTAGTATCATTTAGGTGAACTCATCTATCAAATTACCTGTCCCTGTTGGATTTGGTAGGGAGTGTTCCCACTTTTAAGTGAATAATTTGCTCGTGCATCTTCAAAAGGTTTCTCTGCAAGCTTTAAGTCAAACATCCATTGGGAAAAAAAAGGACAGTTCCCTGAAGTTATGGCCACCTGTTTGGAAGAGGGCCCCTGGCATGAGGTTAGAGGCAGAGCAAAAGAAAAACACAACGAAATGTGCTCGGTTCTGCCTTATGTCTTCTTCATATTCTTTCTAATTTGGGAATTCAGATGCCAACAGTGATTATTCTGTTTTACAGCAAGGTCATTGACGCCACAGGCTCAGCAGAGAGCTTTTCCACAGGTCAGATCTTCTCCTGGTAGGAGCTGTCTCCACATCAGGGACACCAGTGCAACCACCACGATTCATTTTAGGAGGGGAATTAATGTAGTTGGGTGGTCTCAAGTCAGTCACAGCCAAATTCCTGCACTATTGATGGCTGTTCCCAGCAAAGATTTGGGATGAACCCCAGCCTAACTGCAAATTTTTGGTGATCTTCAAAGCTAAATGTCTATTTTAAGGACAACTCCTGGCAGCCAATGTAGCTTTTACTGTAAGTGTACAATTAATTGTGCTGATTTTGGTGACATTATTTCTGTCTTGAAACCACTTATTAAGAAAAGAAAATAAATACCCTGTTTGTTCAAGATAAACCTAAGAAGAGCTTGAACGGAAAACACTAAGCAAGCTCACTGCCTTTCTCAGAGATTTGTTTTCCATTTGCCTTTTAAATAAAAAAAGTAGCGCTTTGCTTAGTAATTTCTCTGTTTTATTTAATTATTTGCACCAAATCCAGATCACTTCCTCCCTTAGGTAAAGATTTCTGTTTATTAAAGGCAAAAATGCATGAAGAATTTTATTTTCCATTCAGCAATTTGGTCCAATTTTCTTTAACTGAGAACACTCACTCAAGGTTTTATTTGTGTAAAACCAAGTTGAACCAGAAATTCAGTATATGCATTCCATGTAATCACTTTGCTCCATGGAAAACTCTGGAAAACTGTGGAAGCCAAAGGTAGTTTTGACTGATTTTGTCCTTGGGAAATCACATATCCCAAGACAGAAAGTATTGAAGGAGGATAATATATTTATCATTAATGTTGCGAGGTTATTAGTCAGTTGTGAGGGCTTTGTATTGTTTTGGGTTTTTTTCTTTTCCAGTCTGGGTTGGTTTATTATTTAATTTTTCTCTATGATATTTTCCTGGCCAGAAAATGAGTTATTAATAAAAATGAACTTCAGATACTGAATTTTAACCTCATCAAAAATCAGCAAAAAGACTGCTGGCCCCTTCAGTCCTACTCCACTCTCCAAATAAATCAAAATAAAATATTTGCAATGCAAAGTGTTACACGAGGCATCAGGGTCTGTTTAACTACTGGAGGAGCCAAATTCTGGTTTTAAGGCACAAGTTGAGTTTTTCCTTTTTTTTTTTTTTCCATAGCTTCACTCTGCCCACTGTGTGCAACAACCAATTCCAGAGGCAGGTCCTGGGCTTACTGTGCTCCTACTGGAGAAATATCCCTTGCTGGATGAAACAGCTACTCAGGTTTCCCTCAAAGCTCTAATTCCCAAAGCAAGGAATTTGGGGTAGCCATCCAAAAATAACTGAGTGTTTCCTGATGAGCACGATGGCCAGACAAAGAGAATCAACTCAGCCACATTTTTATCCAAGTGGAAGGTAATGGCTCGTTTATCTAATTTTATATTCAAGCAATAAATTGAATAATAGTTATTTTAGACTGTTCCTCTCATTGCAGATTTATAGATGGGACAGCTAAACCCCAAAAATTAACTGAGGAAATATTAGCCAGGCATTGACTGCAGAGTTTTTAAGTCTACAATATCATCAGTAGTAGAAGGGGAGTAGAGAAAATAAAGTTTGTCAATGGACAAGGAAAAGATTTTAAGTGAATATATGATAATCAGACACAGAAATAGTCTGGGGGCTGTAAGGAGGAGTTTACAGCACAGCTTTTGCAGGGAAGACACCGGATACAGAACTGTGTCTAAACATTAAACATCCTGGACAATGAAATCACAGATTCACAAAATCATCCAGGTTGGAAGAGACCTTCAAGGTCATCAAGTCCAGCCATTAACCCAGCACCACTGAATGGGATGATTTATCCATCTCATTTATCCATGTGATTTATCCATCTGATTTATCTGGACATTGGGGCTTGGAGCAGCCTGGGATAGTGGAAGGTGTCCCTGCCCATGGCAGGGGCTGGGAATGAGATGAGCTTTAAGGCCCCTTCCAGCCCAAACCAGTCTGGGATTCTGGAATTCTCAATCATTTGCACTTCTTTGTTTTTATCCCAGAGCCTGGAATGGGTGGAGGCTGCTGGAAGCTCAGGGACAAAGCTGGAGGCACAAACACCTTTTCCTGCCTTCCATGGTGTCAAAGTAAAGCCATGAAATTTCTCTCTTGGTTTTAGCTCTCATGCTGGGGTGTAAAACTACTGCCAGTTAATTCTTTCCAGTTCTTGATTATTTTAATATTTATAGTGTCATAGGAACTCTCAGCATTCTCTTATGATCACAGACACCATCCCTACACTCCAAACTCAGCAAAAAACAGATGGAAAGCCCAATCTCCTGCCCAATAACTGCACACACTTCTTCTGATGTGACATAAAAAGAAATTCAAACAGGGAAGAGATAGTTTGAGAAATATCTAGTTAGGGGGAAGGAAAATCAACCAAACCTTGCTTGATTTCTAAAGCAAATAGCTCACACATGGTTAAAAAAAATAGCAGGAAAGAGAGTAAAGAATGTTGTGCAACAAACTCGCTCTTAACCTGACCCAGCTCCTGTGAGAAGTAATTTTTTAACATTCTTAGTAATTCCTCATATTTTTCTTAATAAAAATGGCTGCAGCGCAGAGACTCAAGGACAAAGAATAATTAAGTTATGCCTCTGAAGTACATTAAACCATATTCAAAGCAAATGGTAATATTAATTCACAATAAACCTGCAGAAACGTCACTTGATAAATTATAACCAATGCCTGTTTGGACTGTGGAAAAATTTCCTTTGGAGCCTGAGGAATCTGCTTCTCTTTGCACAAAGGGTGCTCTGCACCAGGTGATTGCAGACAAAATGCCTTCAAAGATACCAGCGCAGCCTCTGGCAGAGCAAAGCTCAGGATGAAGGGTTATTTAGGAGGTGTAGAGCCCTCTCCGGCACCACGAGCAGAGCAAGGAGCGCAGTGAGGGGACTGCAAAAGCACCTTTGTGCTCCAAGGTGGCTCGGTTAGGGAGGTGCAAGATGCAAATTAGGGAGAATTTAGGCTACTTTCCACTACAGTGAGGATCTGCCGAAGACCAGGGCAGCCCGAGGTCAGTTTAGGATATGGAAAAAGGCACTTTTGACCCAGGCTTTCTCTTTCTCCAGGTGCGTCCCACCTGAGTTTTAAATTAAAAAGGGTTGCAGGATTCAGCCCTTCAAAAATTAAATGATTATTTGATAGAATGGTGGCTGCCTAGGCACGTTTGTAAGAAATAATAATTTCCCTCAAAAAAAAAAATCATTAAGCAGAAGTGCATCGAAATTAGTTACAGAAACAACCATATTTGTGTTGATCTTCGGCTGCTGTAAATCAGCATAACCTGGATGACTTCAAAGGAAGCGCTGCCAATCCACAGTCCTGGGAATCTGCTCTGCTGCACTTAGACTCTGCCCAACATCTTGACATCCTATGCGAGTTCAGTGTTTATTCTCTCGCACTAAAAGGACAGAAACACACACACCTTTCATCTGCTCTCAGCAAATTGCTTGTGATTTCTCCTTGGCTGCAACGCTCAGCTGTGGCCGGCCACAGAAAGGTTGTCCAGCTGCTTAGGAGCCCATTTAAATATGAATTGGAACACGAATGTTTCATGGAAATTTGGTTTCTCCCAGCTCTCCCTGGCTTTGTCCGCCTGGAGATTGTTTGTCCCTCCTTTCAGCTCAATAGCTTCTTTCAAATTATAACAAACAAGGATGCTGGGGAATACCAGGAAACAGCTCCAAAGATGTAGTGCTCTTTTATATTCCTGGGCATGTCACTTGCTAACAGCCCCGGCGCCTGCTCTTCCAAACTGGAACAAGGGCGAGGACCGACCGAGATTCCCCACTCCTGAGAAAACAAACAAACAAACCCACCCACCCCCTGGAAACAAAGAGCAAAAAATATTTCCTCAATTAGGCAGGTGAAAAAAAGGTCCAGAACCTGGCAAGGCTTATCCATGTGTGGGCGCCTCGGTTTTCTCACTCCTCTGGCTCGTTTCAAATGGATTCTGTCAAGAATAATGGCCAAGAACTGGTTCTTGATCTTCCATGAAAAAATAAGGTACAAAGTAAATGAGATAAACTGTGCTGCAGGAATATAAATTAATGATGACTTCATAGCAGACCTTCGCCTTGCATAAGATTAATTAGAATAAATGCCTAAATTGGGTGTTAGAACTTCTTTTAAAGCTTGGATTTTCATGGGTACATAATATTTCTTACCAATTTTACAAACTGAAATACAAGTCTAAATTCAGATGCCTTCATTATTGTCAGATTTGGGCAGATTCCAGTCTCTGGAAATCAGCAGTAGTGCAGAGGATTTATTACCATTACTAATATTACTATTAACATTATTATTTTCCTATCTCTCCACTACAACTCTGCTTCATTTTTTAGGGGGAAATAAAAGTGTAGCTAAAATATGCTCTTACGTAAGTTTTAAAATATCATAAAAGAGCAAATCCTCATTTTTTTTTACCCCAAATTCCTCTCTTTGCTGCTGACAGGCAGGGCAGGTTATCCCAGACACAGACCTGACCTTTATTATCCAGAATTTCTCCCTTTCCTAATCTACCTACACGGAAAGCAGCTTTCTCTAATGAAATCAGAAAATGGCAGTGGCAATTACTGCGTGGCCAGAGCATGTTTCCAGCCTTTTTCCTTTCCCTCATGGACACAGACTCCAGGTATGGGGAAGCTGATTTTTTAAATGTCATCGCTTTTGTCACTTTAAGTTCTATTAAGATTGGTTATTGACTTTATGTATAATTAATGGCTTCCAAAGTCCTACATTTTTACACGTGATAAACCCTGGTGCTGAGAAACCAACAAATTCCTGTTGTTTATTGCCCTTCCCTCTTCCCCACCCAGGAGGAACAGGAGTCACTTGAACTAAAGCCCTGCGGCTTCTCCCATGAACATGTCTGGATGTTTCTCACTTAGGTTGACGTGACAATTATTAGACCTGGCACATATAAACACAAAAAGCAAGAGGCATTAACAGGTCTATTCACCAAGGGTTCTGCACCCTTTGCACAAAAAAACCCTTAAATAAAAGTAGCATGCCTAAATTGTGTAAATGTCAAGGTTTTCTCATTCATTAATTCCCCTCTTTTTGATGTGCAATGCTCCCAGCCCTGTCTCTGCTCAATGGAGGAGTGCTGGGCTGATAAAAACCGACTCATCCTGGCACATTCCCGGGCTCACAAAGGATGCAGACTTGGACCGTGATCCAAAAATGCACTTATGTGCATTGCACCTACAGAGAAACGTTTGTTAGGAGCTCATTTCCCCCCGCCCCGAGGGGACTGACAGCCACAGCGTTTGCCACACAGGGCTGGGAACAGCTCCACGATGTCCTCCTGGTGCCCCACTGTATCTGAAGGGAAGACAAAGGAAAGAGTGCAGAAAAAAGTTCTGTTTTCCCACCTTTGGACTTTGCCACCTTGTTCTGGAGAGCTTCTGCCCCTGAGACAGAGGGTCACTTTGGTCATCACACCTCCAGAGGAACTAAAGCCTTGATGGTGTCTCCCCACCACCAGCAATCTCCACCTGTGCAGAAGTGACAGCATCGCAGAGGGGAGACCATGGGCCTGTTGTTTATTGCAACTCCAAGTGCAGACATCATCCTCTGCCACCATTTTGAGCCATGCCAAGCCAGGCAACAGCCAGGAGCTGCCAGGATTCCAGGGTGGAGCAGAAAAGCCTGCCATTGGCTTTGACCTGGAAGACTGCCACCTTGAAGAGGTTGGTGGAGATGGAGGGGTGGACTCTCCCTTTTACAGGGAGCTGCTGAGCTCTTTCTCCCACACAGTGTAAAGGAACATTTATTTGTGAATGGTCTCTTTCTTTGGGGGAATTCAGTTTCTGTAGGAAAACAACCTCTTTATGTATCAGAAAAATGCCTGATGCTTTCAATCATAGAATGATAGAGTGGTTTGGGTTGGAAGGGACCTTAAAGATCATCTCATGCCAACCACTGCGGGAAGGGAACTTTTCACTAAACCAGGTTGCTCAGAGCCCAAACAATTCCATATAAGCTCTGCAGAAACAAAATCCCCTATGCTTAGAGTCCTTAAATCCACCCAGAATGCCTGTAATTAACTGTAAGACCAGCAACAGCTTCCGTGAGAGAGTGAGGAAAGAGAGGCAGACACGCAACCCACAGCAGATTTCAGTGCTCAAAGACACAAACCCACCTCTGTCGTGGTGTGAAGTCACTGTCTTGCTCCTGCCTTCCCCCAAGTCACGTCACTGGCGTGTGGTGCTGGCACAGATGGCAGCTGTGGCATGGGCAGAGCGTGCCAGCTGTCTGGGACACAGGTGTGGATGCTCCTGCTCGCTGCTCTCTGGAAACCAGACCTCCAGGAGCTGGCCTCAAAGAAGAGAAAAGGGGCATTGCCCACATCTCCACTACTTGTTTATATCAACTGACGAATAGAGGGTTACAAGCAAAAGTGGCTCAAAAAGGTTTTTCTGCATGATGCTTAAATTGATAAGGTATCAGAATTTTGTCACAATAAATAGGCAACATATTGTTACAGCCGCTATTATGCAGACTTGACATACAGATCCATCCATAAAGCAATTTGAGAACAAGGCACCAGTTATTCATGCCCTCTTTGTAATCCAAGTATCTACTTTATCCCAGAAAAGCAACTGCCCACATGTCCTTTGTCAGGGTGAAATATGGAAATAGGCAGGAGCAAATCCAAGATTCATCACCACTTGGAGTTAACATCACCTCAGTTGCACAGTGATTCTCAAATTACTGATGTTTATTTTCAAATCCATGGCTCTATAGATTGGAGGGAAGTCACTGTGGGCTGTATTTATCAGTGAGTGACAGGAGTGATGACATCAATAATAACCAGCTCCCATCAATGAAGTAGGAGTTTCCCATTTCCTCTCAGCGCTATCGACAGCTATTCTCCATCGCTGAGCTGCCGGGACGTCAAACATGCCCATTGATTAGCAATGGGGGATTATGGAAAAGCCCTTCCACCATCCATCTGGGTTTCTGTTAGTAGCTCAGCCCTTGGCTCTTAGACAGTATGAGACTGCTCTGCCTCTGTGGGAATTGGGAAAACAGGAGTTGGGAGCGGCCGCCAGCTGGAATCCAGGGAAAGGCACCGCACCCCAGCCACGGCTGCTGGGGTGATTTAGGGCCCTGGCTGCTCAGCTCTGCGAAATGGAAGGAGCAGGGGTCAGGAAAGACACACGAGGGAAAGAAAGGTTTGGTGGAGTGGCAATTTTACAGCAAATTGTCACCAAGGAGGACCAGCCACAAAGAGAGGGGCAACACGAGAAAGGTGATGCAGATAAAGCAGTCTGATTCTTCCTACACCTCCCATGGATATCCAGATTTCAGCTGAGCTGTGAGGATGCTCAGGGCTTTTGCAGAGATGTGAGACTTCACTTGCTTTCCCTGGAATTTCTGCTGTTCAATGGCAAAATGGCGTTTGCTCCTGTTTTTTCAACATTGTTTTCTATACCCAAAGAGAGACCAAAACACCCCAAAAATGGATACTAAAGGTGCCATAGCAAGACCCCACAGAATCCTGGAATCACAGAATTATGTTGGAAAAGCCCTCTAAGATCATCAAGACTCCCAGCACTGCCAATGCCACCACTAACCCATGTCCCCAAGTGCCATAGCTACATTTCTTTAAATTCTTCCAGGGATGGTGGATGATTCCACCATTTCCCTGAGCAAGTGGTTTTAGATTTCTCCAGCAGCTGATTTATTCCAGGCTCTTACCTGGTCAAGGACTAACTTGTGTATACAGATAAAGGTTTATTTAGAACTTCAAGCAACCCCATAAACCAGTCTAGGAAAAGACAAAAAATATTGAAGAATTTGGAATGTTGAAGAAAACACCAAATCTTGTTTCACCTGAACAGGAGTGCAGGGACAAGGGAGGTCTGAACCCTTCCTCTCTGGTCTGGTCTTGCAACAACACTGTGGTGCTCCTCATCTGAAACCACAGCTCTACAACGAAACCACCAAAGCCAACATGAGAAGGACTTTACTGTGTATTTTTTAAATTAATTGTTTGGGGTTTTTTTCTGGGGGAGTTGAGTTGTGAGTCTTCACAGAAGATGAAAGTGCTGAAGAAAGATAAAAGTGCTGAAGACTCACTGCCTTGTGGCACCCAGTCACCACTGCATGAATATCAGGAAAAAGTAGGAGCACGTCTCCAGCTGGGAGAGCGAAACCCGGCCTGATGGAGTGGCTCACGAGGTTTCTCTTGGCTGCTCAGTGCAATACCTCCTTTGTTTGTTCCTAGCACAGCTATTTATATCACACACTCAACTGAAAGGCAAGCGGCCAAAGGTTTGCTTTTTAGGGTTAGTTTGGGCAAACGCCCAAACCTCTGGATGCTAAACTCTCCAAACCACCAGGGTTTGCAGAATTAGGTTAGAAATCACACACAAATGGGCTTTCTCCAAAATCATTTTTGCACTCCATTTGTAACTGAACCAGTCTCTTGACGTGTTTTTATATTTTCCTATCAAGATCTAACCAGGATATGAAAGCATTGAATACTAATGAAGAAAAAGAAATGATAAGTTAATGTTCCCCAACTTGATTGGAAATACAGTGCAAGAAATAACATTGCCCCCCACTGCAGTGGAGGGAAACTCGGGAATACGGTGTTGGATCTGGTGGTGAGGTATCAAAAATAGATTTCTTTTTAATTAAGAAGATTATAGAGGTATTAATAGAGGGGAGAGATCCTCCTGGAAAGAAGAGAAATGGCAGCTGAGCCAAAAGAAATGTCATGAACATTTTGTTCCAGGGGTTTCTGCAAGCCCAGAGGTGGTCCAAGGTCCCCATGGGACAATGTCCTGCCTGTGCAGAGGAGGACTTAGCCAGCATGGCCTGAGCTCACATTTCCAGCTTATTTTTGGCCCTGAAGACTTGATGCTCCACTTGGACCAATCCATCTTCATCGCTGGAGCAGGAGAGTGATTCTGCCAGCAGGGACCAGGTCCTCTAATGCTCAGCTGGGCAGCACTGGTGAGTTCAGTGCCATGGCCCTCGTGTGCCAAGTGACCACCCAGCCAACTTGCCAGGCTCGGGCTGGCAGCCAGCTCCCGGCAGGCACATTCCCAGCTGCTCTGGCTCATGTGGATTGGCCAGAAATCTGAAGGAGACCACGCAGAGCCCTTTGCCTGGAGCTGGAGGACACACACGTGCAGGTCTTGAGCACAATCAGCTGATCCAAGGTGTGGTTTGAATGTTTTACCCTCTATAGAGAAAGGTTTGGGGAAAGTGGCAATATTTGGGAGGTAGGTTTGGGGAAAAGGAGGACAATTCCATTACCATCCTGACCCCTGCACAGCTGTTCAAGACAAAAAATATGGCAAGCAGCCTTCTGCACAGAGAAAAATCCTTATAAAGCTTTCTGAGGTTAAAATATTACTCTAAATATAATTCTGAAATGTTTCTCTTTGAAAAACACCTAAAAGCCACCTACAAGCTACATTTGAAGAACAAAAGTTATTCCAAAAAGCCATGATTAATGAGCAAAACATTTTGAAAACTGTCCTATGATTTGTTCTATAGTTTTTCAAGTTGAGATATTCATTGAAACAAACCCTGTGAACGGCTCCCTTTTGAATGACTCAGCATTTTCCCCAAGGAAAGGTGTCATTCCATATTTGTCAGCCCTCCCTATCCTGAAACACCATGAAGACCCACCATATGGATCCCTCCACCCAGACATGTCCTTCCAGCCAGGGATTTTGCCTAGCAAGCAGCTGTAAACCAGTTGTCGTTTTTTTCTCCCACCAGTATCTTTCACTCTTGTGCTTCATCCCTCAAAAACTCTCCTTTTCCCTCTGTTACAAAGACCTGGATGCAGGAATTGTGAGTTGCAGCTCTTAGACAAGATACAGATGTACCCATTAGGCCACTACATCCATTCTCCTTATTAAAGATGAAGCCCCGTTTTATATATTTAATCTTGATTTAGTTAACATTTCCAGTGAAAGACAAAAAGCTTCATGTCTCCCTTAATAATAGATGTAACCAAGCAATATCCTGTAATACAGAATTGTGTTGCTTTTTAATCAAACTTGCTATTGCTTTCTTCTTTTAAATTACAGATGATCTGTTCCTTCCCAATTTGTCACTCAGCAATGCAGCAATTCCACAAAAACACGTATTTTTAAGAAACCCTGAGAAACATCTTGTAATATTCATGCAGCAATGCCGTGTCTTTTTAAACTTTCACTACCTGTGTATTTTAAAGCATTTTTTTCCAATGCCCTTGCTACCTAATTTGAGAAACAAATCCACAATCCCAAGCAAAACTGAAGGTGGACATTTGTGTCCTTGCCTAGTCACTAATGTCCATTATTCCCATGTATTACAGTGGTTTATCAGCTCGCTCCTTTAAAGAATTTGACAGGAGTTTTTTGCCTTTGGCAATCCAGTTGCAGTCTCATTCTACATCTGTTTTGATTGTCAACCTAATTCTGAGAGCAGTCAAAAACCTAGTCAGATCTCTCATGAATATCTTGGCAGGTTATGGCTTATTTAGGCTACAAGTAGCTCTGTTGGAACAGCTTCCAAATATACTACAGATTGACTCGCACAAATATAAATCCCTCAGTGTTCACAATTCCTTCCTGCAAACAATTAGGAAAATGCCTCATTGAGCAAAGATGCAAATAACAGTCTGCAGCACCTCCACCAAGTTGTGCCCCGGCTGGTGCTGAGCCTCCCTGCCTGCCTCAGTTTCCCTACTTCCCTGCCTGCCTCCTGCCCTGCCTTCCTGGCTTCTTCTCTGCCTGCTTCCCTGTCTCCATTCCTGCTTCTCAGCCTCCATTCCTGTTCCCCTACCTTTTTCTCTTCCTGCCTCCATCCCTACCCGCCTTCTTCCCTGCCACCCTGCCTCAATTCCTGCCTCCATGTCTGACCCCTGCCTGCACCCCTGCCTCCATCCCTGTCTGCATCTTTCCTTCCCTGCCTCCCCCCGCCTTCTCTCCCTGCTTTTCCTCCTTCACTGCCACCCTGCCTCAAATCCTGCCTCCATTCCTGCATCCCTGCCTCAAATCCTGCCCCAATGTCTACCTCTCTGCCTGCACGCCTGCCTCCATCCCTGCATCCCTACCTCCATTCCTCCATTCCTGCATCCCTGCCTCTCTGCCTCCTTCCCTGCCTCCCTGCCTCGATGCCCATCTCCCTTCCTGCCTTCTTCCCCGCCTTCCTGCTTCCCTTCTCCCTCCCTGCCTCCCTCCCTGCCTCCCGTGCCGCAGGCTCAGCTGCACGCGGGCTGAGCTCTCCTCCAGCTGCAGCAGCAGCAGCAAGGTGAAGCGCGGGAGCTCTTCAGGGAGGGGAGAGCAAATTAAAGCTCACTGCAGGAAAGTTGTGCCCCTGGCACTCTGCTCATGCAACAGCTGCAGATACAACAACGATCATCTGACATTCTGACATATACGTTGAGCAAAGCAGCGAGCGAGCCAATGCCGACACAACCTCGCGCAGGGCTCCGAGTCCCAGCCTTGAGCAAAACAGGTGTATGACATCCTGTTGCCAGTCTTCAGAGGTTATGGGTACGAGGAGAGACATCTGAGAGAGGAGCAGATGAAAATAACAAAGAAGGTTAAGGCTCGGGTTGACAAGCTCATTGATAATATTTTAGATGGAACAGACCTGCACGTTGACTACAAATTGCTCCTAATGTCTCCCGTAGACTGCAGGCCCCAGTCGAAGTGAAAATGGGCTCATTCATTACTTTCCACGAGCAAATTTCTGCAAAAAGGAACTGCTGCGACCCAGAAACTCCAGATGTCCTTCGGGGCTGAGGCTGCAGAGCTGCCTTGGTGCCAGAGCAGCAGCATTATGTCGTGCGGCCTTCGGGCCTCCGTGTAAATAAACAGGAGCAATGAAATCCTTCAGTAAATATTTTTGAATTTGGTGGAAAATCCTGTTGCAGCATTTTGCTTTTTAATGTTCTGAGACTAATTGATTATCTAATAGGAGGCAAGGACACTGCCAGGAAAGGCATCGCTCTCGTGTTAGCATCCAGGACTTGGCTCTTTGTGAAATTTCACTGGAAAAAAACTGCATTCCGAGAAGAATTTTAAATCCAGTCTTCTAAATTTTCACATTGTAGACATTCTGGCCCAGAAACAGCACATGGGCTGCCATTCCTGGAAGTTCATTGCTTCAAGTCACATAGCTCCCTGGGCTAATCAGCCTTTACTAAGTTGCCTTATTTTGGAGAAAGAAAACACGTATTAAAGTGAGGCCATGTCTCCATAAAAGATGCTCGGAAGAGCACTGTTGGATATTAAAGTTAGCATCTGCTATTGTCTGGTTAACAATTGGCAATTACCATTAGTTTCCACTGTGGCTGATGGAGTCACAGATGGCTGATTGAGTCAAGTAAGTGCACTTATTCCTGCGGAGGGGTGTGCTGTAGCAGGAAAATACTCACACTCACATCACCCGCAATCCAGGCAGAAAGTCATGAGGCAGCTTCCAAAAAGTCATTTCCAGCTTGTCTGGCCCGTTTGAGATAAATCCCAAAAGATGCTGTAAAGAAGGGCTGTAAAACCAGAAAAATTAGGATCCAAACTGCAGTCAGGGGTTAAAACACACAGCAAAAATCAATTTATTGTGACCTGCAGAGGTACCACTGTCATTACAGGTAAAGCTGCTGGGAGAAATTTGGGTGGCTTCTGCTCTTTTTTCATAAAACTGGCTTGCTCTGCAGCACATTAAAAACATTCTGCTAATCACAATTTATCATGTTTAGTGAAAAATCTTCGCCACTTGGTTTGCATGTCCTTAATTAGAGATTTAATAAGTAGACAACTGTTTAAACACAGTCACTTTGCCTATTAACATCATGCACCTTGGTTTGATTTAACACCTATAACTGCTAATACATTGTGCCATCCCATAATGGGACTTTTATGCTTCTCGTAATTCCGAGGGATTAAATTCAAACGTGCCTTTCACTTCTGCATGTCGGATTTCTCAATTCCTGATAGCTTTTACCTGGTGTCTGGTGCACTTTTCACCAGAGCAGACCTTGAGCATTTTCACCATTGTCACAGCCCAGGGGATGTCCTCCCTAACTGGAGTGCTGCTGTGGGTTGTCCTTTCCCAACTGGAACATTCCTACCTTGCCCCAACCAGAACCAGTTCAACCCCCACCCAACACCTAAAAATGTTTAAAGGTACCCAGTCCCTGGCAATGCCAATGAGAGCCAGGCACCTCCAACCCTGGCTTAAACCAATGTTTGGTGTTTCCACCCCAGGTGACATCACTGCTCCTGTTACTGTGAGATCCAAGCTTTGCCAACCCCTCCCGTGCCAGCCACTCACAATCCCTGCAGTATCAAATCCTGCTCTTATCCTCCTTGGAACACTTTGAGGATTATGATCACTTTCCTTGAGCCAGCACAAAGAGGATCAGCTGAGCTTGGAACAACTGCAGACAGCGCAGGAGAGTCAAATGAGGCTGAGGCCACCAACTGGCTCTTGACCATCTCAGGGGAGTTTGGATCAGGTCCTGAGTAAATCCCAGGTGTGTTTTGCTTTGAAAAAATTTTCCTAGATTAGTTTTCCAGACCTAATACATCTTCAGAGACTCCAGACATTATTGGATGTGAAGATATCCATAGCAGGGAGTTGGAACTAGATGATCTCTAAGGTCCCTTCCATCCCAAACCATTCTGTGATTCTATGTGGAGACCTAGAAATAAAAAAACAAAAAATGGAACCAGTGGAACTCCTTTGTCTCTATCTCATTTCTGACAAGCATTTTCAAAACACCTTTGCCAATCAGTTCTTAAAAAGCAGCATTACCATTTTCTGCGAAACTCTCTCCGGGGTGTGTTTACAGCATGCATTGCACAGGGAGAGGACGGGGTGAGGACACATCACACCCACGGCAGGGGCTCTGAGAAGTGATTTTGGTGCTCTTAGCTCAGTGCCTGGGCTCCCTCGGAGCTCACAACTGCCCCGATTTGGCAGCGAGCTCAGCGTTCGCTCGCAGGCGCACGGGGAGCTCGGCTGAGCGGCACCCGGCCCTCCCTCGCCGCTGCCTCCCTTCCCTCCACACTTCATTCATTACCCAAAAAAAAGGGACAAAGCCCCCAAATCAGGCTCACTGTCGAGCTATCCCTCCCATTTCTGAGGACGACTGCCAAGCTAACACACAGATGATTTTTCTTGGCATCTTTATTTTTCGATGATGTTTTTTCAACGCTTAGCATTAAGCTGAAATATTGTTTGCCAGGGATCACTGCCCATCAGGTGCTTTATTACAGATGAAATTAGATTTCTTTACAGTTGCACTGGAAGAGGAGAGAGGGATAATGTGAGTAGCTTTTTAAAACTGCCAGTCATTTCAGCAAAGCAAGAAAAACCACCCTGCCCCTCCCCGATTAAAACTGTTTCCCTTCTCCCTCCCAAATTATAATTTTATTTAAATAAATGAATAAATGAGGGGCGGAAAAAACAACAGCTAAATGTATTTATAGTACTGGGAATATATTTTTTCCAGCATGGATATTTTTATTCCTACAGATTTAACCACTGGTTTGCTTGGTTTCACTCAGCGAGCCACAGCCAAAATCCCACAGCCCTTTACAAGAGCATATTCCCAAGGAATATCTTCTCCAGGGAGGGGGGGGGGGGAGGGAGGGGAAGAGAAATAACAAAACCCTAAAGGTAGGTTTTGGGAACATTTGGTGCCTGTAAGACAAAGCTCGTTGCCGCGGTGCCCGGCGCTGGCAGAATTCCATGCGATCCCGCCCGGTGCTCCGCTGTGCATCCTTCTCCTGCGCAGGGAAGGCACAATAAACCAGCCAACGTTGGCTCCCACACAAAACATGTTAACTTCGGGACATGCCAGGCAGCTTCCCAACCCGTGTACGCTTTCAAAAGGGCAGATTTATTTTCAAAGGAAACTCCTTTTGCACCTTTCTCTCTGAAGCCGCTTTCAAAGGGTTTGGTGGGGTCTGGGTGGGGTTTTGCTAAGGGGGGAGGTCAGAGAGATTTTTTTGGCCTCTGACGCAGCGAAGAAGCCTGAATTTTGCACCTGCATAATGCTAAAGGCAGAGGCTGGATAAAGCTGTAAATTGTTTAACAGCCAATCTGGAGAAGGAGCAGCGCACGAAAACATAATACCTCTGGAAGGCTGGAGGCAAGATTCATTTAAACAGTTTTCACTGTCATCGATGTCACCAATTTGAAGCTTGTCTTGTTTACCGGATGAAGGTTTCACACTGTGTCAATGTTCTGCCAGGATTCGGCATTAAAATGAGCAGTTAGTACAAGTCAGCCATAAACATGGCAGATCTGTTAGACTGGCAGAAGCCACCGCGAGCTCCCTGGTGCAGCTTTTAAGCACTTGGCATGCTGCTAGCTCAAACTGGAGAGGGGGCTGTGAGCATCATTTGGGCCTGAGTGCAATGCACTTGAAATAATTACTTTAATCAGCAAAAGTTAATTACTTTAAATCATAAATTAATGGCGGAGCATTTGGCAGAGCCTGATGTGTGTGGCGAAGCTGTCAAGCAAAAATCACAGGTGAACCTGCGACCCCATCTCAATATCACTGGATGAAAGGAAGGAGCTCACCTACTGTGCGTGCCACTTCTGCCACATTAAAAAGAACTCTTTGTAACAGGAGAACAGCCACCTTAAACTGTCACCTATAAAAAAGGGACTATAAACAAGCAGATTGCTGCTAAGCAGGTGCTGCTGGAGGAGTTGGCCCTTGATAATAATAAGATCTTAAAATGGCATCTGCCTTTATTTTATAGCACAATTGGAAAGATGGTTAAAAGTAATAAACCCAGCTGATATGTTTTATGAGTTAGTAGTTAGCAGTGTTTGTGGGGGAGGAATCCAAGATTTGGGGGGAGAGATGCTGAAGACTGGGAGCAGCTTGAAGGCGCGTTGAGGAGAAGGGAGAGGGCACGGGAGCCACGTGGGGACTGGGGCTCGGCTGCGGCTCCGCGTCCCCAGCCCCACACTCTTTAGGTTGCATTTCTTATTTCACCTGACAGCCACTGCCAATTTGAGGCAGCGCCATGGAAGAGCCCAGGAAAGCAATGAAAACCCTTCTGCAAATCCATCCTTCTCACCCGCTCCTTAAGGAAGAGCCCGCGCTTGGCTTGGCTGAGCTTTATGTCATTGTTTAGGGAGACAGTGTGTGTTTCATTAAAAAACATTTGGACTATTAAAAAATAAAAGTTTATAATGTGCAATTTTAAAATAAACAACAAGTTTATAATAAACAACTTCAAAAATTTGCTGATGAAAACAGGAAGATAAGGCACGGTTATGTAACCACCACACCGAGCTCTGAGATCATTGAATCAATTCCTGAAATTCAATAGAGGAGAACTGAGAATATTTGGAGAATATTGACGTTGGTAAAAACACCTACAGCATTAAGGAAAATACTATAAGGTTAAATCAAACAAAAAAAAAATTTTTTTGGTTTCTTTTGGGGGAAAGGGAGAATGTTTGGACTTAAAGTCATGAACACATTCATGTCTAAGGCCAGCTATGTTTTTAATATACACTTTAAATATTGATATAAATACTAACATATACATCAAATATATTTCATTCTCTAAATTAACTTTAATTACAGAATCAGACTTTTCAAAGGAGGGAAAAAGCTCTGGGTACCTCAATACTCTGAATTCTTTCAGGATGATCCAGCAATCCCAGTTCTGTAACATCAGTGCATGAAGGGCACCTTGCAGTCTGCTCAGAGCCATCTATGACACCTAAGGACAAAACAAAGGTGAAAAAGTGTTATGGGCTGCATCAATTCCATGAAGTATTTCTGCAAAATACAATGGGATAGAATTTTCTTTTTTTACTAGTACCTAAGAAAACACCTTTATCTCCCATCCAATCTCCTGTCTCATCAAAAGCTGCCAAAAGGGAAGAAGGACTTTGCAGAGCATCTCTCAGATGTCACCTACCCCTGGTGACCCTGGATTAGAGAGTTCCCCCAGGGAAGATGTCTCAGACCCTCCAGTCATCCCTCCCATTGCTGACCCTCTTCCACTGCTCCTTGGGGGATTCCCAGGGGGTTGGCCTTGGGACACAGGGGGTGGAGCAGCCACCTGAAGCCAGAGGGGGGTACAGCAGATTCACTAGGTGGACATCACTGTACTTTAAAATACTGAGTTTTTAAACTTTTACTTTGGCTGGGGGTGACAAATCATTAAATTTGTGTAGGGCTGCTGTTGTACCTTTGGCAACCTGAAAAGTCCCAAAGCCTGCAACTGCTTTTCCCCCCCAGACAACCTCCTACTGCAGTTTTGTCCCTCTCCGGTGTGGAAGAGGAACCATCAGGAACTTCTGTTGCCAACAGCACTGTGGAAAACTGTTGATTTGGGCTGTGCTGAGGTTTGCTCTGAAGCTCAATAATTCACAGGTGTCCAAATGAGCTGTGCATTGACAGCATTATTGGTGCCCCTGCTAATCCCACAAAACACACCAAACTGTAGAGCAGCATTTTGATTAAATTCCTCAACTTTCCATGATCCTAGATGCTGTTTTATGCATGACCTTGAATGCACATAACCAGAAATTTTCAATTCACAGAGACCTTCTCTTTGCAAAATATGGTAAGTGCATCAGGAGCGGGTGTCTAAGCAACAGCATCCAAAATTTAATCAAAGATTGCCTTGGACAACTGCAGAAAGTCAGGCTCTCCCTCAGCGAGATAACTTGCCAGAATACTCATTGCAGAGGTTGCCAGAGAGGTGACTGAATACAGAGGCTGAAATTACTTCCCTGGGTTTTCCTTTGTTGCACAGAGGTGCTAAAGTTTTTAATATTACTGTTTATTATAGATGTTCTTTTAGTCCGCAGCAGCTTGGGTCAGCTGTGGTGGATCCTGGGGTTGGGACCTCCAGTGGTGCTGAGGAGAAAACATCCCCTTAAACACCCCAAAAAGAGAGTATCAGTGATCCCACAACCCCAGAGCAGGGAGGAAACTGCAGAGACAGTGCCAAGGGGAGTAAGAGGGGGGGCCTTTCCCCAGCAAACTCCGGCCCTGGGGGAGCTTTATGAGGGGGTCACCACCACAAGTACAAGCACCAGCTTTTCCACATAAAATAACGGAGGAAATTTAATTGTTTAACCAACTACGATTAAGTGATGGCAGCCCAGGTGAACACCCTGGGTGCCACACTGAGCTCTGCCCCACAGCACGTCCAGCCAGCGCCTCCCTAAAACCAGCAGATCCAGTTTTTCCATCTCCAGGACCATATGGCCTCAAAACACCGAGCGTAGCCTGGAAGGTGTTAGCAAATCCAAGGGAATTTGGATTTCTTTATGAGCTCCTCAACACATAAAATCACTCATGCTCTGCAAGAAGCTGGTCTGCTCATCTGGCACAGAGCTCCCGCAGGTTCAGCATGCAAAAGCCGCTTGGAACAATAAGCTGGAACGCAACAGTTTGTATTGCAAAACCTCGGGTATCTTAAATATTTACATCTGCTGGCCCCAAATCTCTGCTCTGCACCCCTTTTCCCAGGCCCTGTCCCTGGCAGGAGCTGAGCACACAGTGGCACTGGTGTGCAGGGCCAGGCAGCTGCCAAAGCACGGCAGCACCGAGAGACCCGGAGCATCGGAGCACACAAACCTTTCAGCCAGCAGACACCACCAGGAGCAGCAACCTGGGGGGACAGGGAGCACGGAACTGTGATCTTTCACAGTTATTCAGGGTTGTTTCATCCACTCCTTTATTAGTATTCCACCCTAAACAGGCATTGAAGCAACTGGATGCTAAGAAAGGATGGACTTAACAGAGCATTCATTTTTTTTTTTAATATTTTTTTCGTCCTCAGCACTCAGGCTGTTTCAAATTAAAGAGAATCCGGCTTCAGGAGTCGGTGCTATTTTAATCATTCCAATGTGTCCAGTATGGGAGATGAACTCAAAAGGTGAATATTAAAAGTAGTTGTGGAATTCAGTCATTTCACGAATGAACACATAATAGCCAAAGGCAAAACCGGAAGGCAACTTCACTTCCAATCAGTGTTTTCATTTTATTGAAACCAGATTGGAATTCCTGGAAAGAAGCCTACATATCACATCTTTAATACTAATTTTCATATACTCCAGTAAAACTGTCAGGGTGAATCAGTTGTTGAAGAAAGCTTCCTGTATAATTTACAGATGTACCTCCCTGTAGCCTGCGATTTTGTCCTGAATCAGAAATGTGGTTTTGATCATGCTCACAGATTTCCTCTCACCTGTACAGGTTTGCCTTGGCTCTAATTTGATTATTAAAATGGGATGTTTTACGGCAAAGCTAGTGATAAAAGTGAGCCAGCTGCTGTGTACCAGCCAGGCTTTGCTTATGTGCTGCTGTACATCCCCACATACATCTCGCAGAGGAGCTGCACGTCTGTACAGACACACAACCCCAAATCCATCTTTTCAGCACGAAATAACACCAGGAAACCGAACCACTCCATCTATTTGATGCAAACACCTCCCTAAAAACCATCAAACAATCAATAAGTGGCACTTCCAACGGGAGATAAGTGCAACCCTTGGATGGTGGCTGTAAGAGCCTTTCCTCCTAAGCCCCACCATAAACCCAGCGCTGGGTGTTTGAAGCAGGGGCCAGCGGGGCTGGGTGGCCACCAGCCACCGAGGCCGCTCCGTTTTGCACTGATAGCTGCTCTTTTTGTTTCCCCACGAGCTGCCAGGCTGCCAAATCCTCCTGCCAAATCCCTTCCCTGCAAGCTCGCAGAAGAAAGGAGAGCAAGAACACTCAGGAGCTCCCCCGGGCCTCAATTCCCTCAAGTGCTGCATTACTCAGGGAGTAGAAGGAGGGATGGGGTCAGCAGTGGGATGTGGGGTTGTTGTAGGGCTACTCCAGCTTTAGGAAGTGTCAGCACTTCCATTAAAGCTCCAGTAATCTGGGGTTTATAACTCGTCTCTAAAAATTTGCTCAGGCTGCAGGAACTTGGCAAACCAGGAGCGTGTTGTGGGTTTTTTGTTGTTATCCCCCCTCAGTTGTTAAAAAATCCATGGTTTGGCTGCTTTTAAAGCATCTTTTGACACGTGTATAAAATGTTTATTAGTTTTAGACATTTTTGGGCTTGTAAAACACAAAATGATCTTCATTATAAAAATATGAAATTTAAGGAAGCTGGAGGGCATCTCCAGAGACTTTGACACAAATCCTGATGAGGTCACATGTATAAATAAGAGTTTCCTTGTCTCAGACCTGTCTCCGCCCATGTGCTTCACAAAACCAGGGCTCTGCACTGGCACAGGGAAAATTCCCTTGAGAAAAGTGAGGCAGCACCAGGTGAGTTGGTCAAGCCATGGACAGGAGGTGGTGGTGCACCACAGCAAAAGAGCCCTCTGAGCCCCTCCCCATATTTCAGCATCACAGCATCCAGCCACAGGTGATAGAAAAATCTGAGCAGAACGTTGAAATCTGGTATTAAATATTGCAGTCTGTACTTAAACCATCTAATTGTGGGGGAGGGAGGAGAGAAAGTGCAGGAAAATGGCTGAGGAACCAGTGGTTAACCAGCCAAATATCACACACAATGTGTTCCCTCAGCCAAACCCTCAGTTTGGCTTTTTGGGGATGGGAATATGTTGTGTTCTTGCACTGGGAGTGGGGTAATAGTGCCCTGGCCTCCAACTCCCAGCACCTCAAAACAGCCCTGCCCCAAAATAAATCAGAATATGCCCAATCCAACTTCTCTTGGTGTTTGAATTTCTGTCAGCACCATCTATTTCAAACCTTGATGCTTTAATTGGGTTTTTTCCCCAAACATAGGATGATTTTCTGCTTTTCAATATTAAAAATCATGCTTTAAATATGTAGCAGCACAAGCGGGTTAATGCATGAGCCTCTCACCTCCAGGGACACGGTTTCAAAGCTGGCTTGGGTTGTCACATCGTGGGCTCAGGGCTCCCTGGCATGTCTGGATGCAGGCATTCCATCACTGGCATGAAGGGATGGGTCATCACAGGGCAAGGCTGCAGCACAACACAAGAAATGAGGTTAGGAATTACATAAACTTGGAATTTCCAAATTAGATTCAACCCTTCCTCCAGTTAACAGCTAAATCCAGCAGCATCCATGTATTTAAAGTATATGGAAGTTGGGTAGAGGTGTTGTTTGCTTGAGACCCTGATGGGATTGGGATTTTAAAAACATGTGCTGAGGTCTGTTCAGTCAGCAAAGCATGTAAACACACCCTGTGCTTCAAGGCTATGCTTAAAAATTTTTGATATCTGATATATTTTAAATATTTATTGTTTATGTCGCAAAATTAACTCTGAAAGGTGATGGTTTTAAGGATGCTGAGGCCCAGGGTGGTGGCTACACCTGGAGTTTGGGGTGCTGTGTAAGAAACTCCCCGAGCACCAAGGGTGCGTCACTGCCCTCCAAGTCAATAACAATATTCCATGTATCCCTCTGGAGCTCTTCCCTGCAGTGTGTGATAAGAGTCCCAGTAGGTATCCAGCACTCCCTATGGAATGGGGAAAAAAAAAAAAAGGAAGATATTGTTTATTTCTGTTGTGACAGAGGAAAAGCAGGAATTTTTAGCATCCCCAATTATCAGTCTTGTCTCTCATTGCGTGACTCTGCCTTTTCCCAAACCCAGACTTACAGACTGATCCCAAGGGATTGCTTCCTCTAGAGTCTTCCAGACTTTCTTCTAGAGTTACTCCTTGAAAAGTCCAATCCAAACCCTAATTTTCCTACTCATGCTTCTAATTAAAATATCCCCATACGTGGCCTGCATCGACCATACACATCTTTGTTCTGCATTTCTGTCACCCTTCTGAACAGCTTCTCCTCAGGATTTTCAGACGTGTAGGATTGGAAAATTGGCCTCCCCATCACCTCTCTTTTCCCAGTGTTGCAGCAACATCAACTTTGAGCAGCTCTCAGTGGAAGGATAGAAATTAAAATTAAGACATTTATAGCACATGAGCAAAAACCCCATCAAAGCCAAATCCTTCAAAAGGCACAGACCTGGAAATATGCCATTAACAAGGAAAAGGGTAAATACTAATTTAAGTGTCTGTTAAATGCAACTGGAAGTATTTTGCTTCCCAAATTTCCCATTGTAATGTGTGAGATTTCTCTGTGTTTGGTCCCTTCTGATACTTTTCCCTCAGCTCCCGTTGCAGATCCCGTCGTTTCCCAACAGCCCTGGGTGGGTGGATGATCCTTCCCTCCTCATAGGACAACTCTTTCCTTTTTGGGTTTGGTGAGCAATGTCACAGATCAAAAAATGTCACAACTGCATTTTAAAAGATGGAGATCTTTTATCTCTGTCTCCCTCAAAATTTGCACAAAGTGATATAAAACTTTTAAACTGAGATATCAGTGACCAGCCCGCGATCCCCTGGGGAAGGCAGGGACATCTCCAGCAGCAATCCGAGGACATTTGGTGAGCACAGCCCTAAACACCTTCTGAAGTAACCAGAATAAAAGAAGGAACAAGAATATTTCTGTGTAATAATATGGAAAATATAGAAAACCTCAGATGAACACAACTCTCTAACCCACTTTCACGTCGGTGCTTCCTGCAGCATTCCAGTTTCATCAAATCATAAAAAAAGAACCCAAACCCAAGAAGGGACCAAGGAGCACCTTGAGGAACAAGAGGCCAAGATTCCATTTGAGCATCAAAGCTCATAATGGTTAAAAGGATGGATCCTGGGAAGCGTTTTTTGTGGTGCCTGGGCATAAAGCAGAGATAAGGCTTGGGATCCTAAAGTACAGACTGAGGGCTCCCCTCTCCTGGCAGAGCACCAAACCAGCAGATCTATAACTCCCAGCATCATTTCATCACTGTGGAAACCTGGATTCCGCCAGATGAGGCTTCCTGCTGAAACAGTTGTCATTTTCTTGGAGGCTCTGGAAGCAGAACCAAAAGCCTCTTCAGTGTGGATGGGAGGATTGGGGAAGGTGGCGAAGGAATAACCCTTGAAAAAGGAAAAGAATCAAAAGCAAACAGGAATTCCTTAGTTAAAGACTTGTTCCAAGTCCAGAGTCAGGTTTTCTTACCTGAATTTTGGAGAAGCAGCAAAGCCCATTCCTTCTGTTTTCCTGGGAGACAAAGAGGACTCTGGCCAAGGAGGGGATGTTGGTGTTGCATTTTTGCCAGGGGCATGATGTGGCCGGGAATGTCCCCCTGCCCCAGCTCAGCTCCAGCCCCAGTTGAGAAGGTGATTCCTCATTCCCCAGGGAAGTGGCACTGGAGGACAACAAGTGCCTTCCCTGGGAGTGATTCAGAGGACTCTTCCCAGTAGGAAGCGATCCACGGGGATGAGGGTGTGTGCATGAGCCCGACAGCGTCTCCCAGCTGGTCATACTTGCAGGATTCCTTTTTTTTAAGGACTGAGAAGCTTTGGCAGCCAGCAGTGCCCATAAAATCCCCGTTATACGGGACAGGGAGACAAGAAGGACATGCTGCCACCTTCACTGTGCCCTTCAGTGTAAATTACAAACCCCAAGAGCTGCTTCTTCAAATTCTGACTGGTTTTCTTCCTTCATTTTGGTTTCCAGTGCCTCAAACAAGCGAGCCTGGGGCTGGCAGGGAGTGTTGTGCCTTTTGGAGCAGGATGAGGAAAGCCTTTGTCCTGGCTCTGGAGGGCAGCCAGAGCAGAGGCCTCCGCATGGAAAGACACGTGCCTGGAGAAGGCAATATTTTGTCATATTTTCCCCCTTTTGGTTAGTGTCCAATATCACATCTCAGGTCACTTGACACAGACAATTAAAAAGAAAATCCCACAAACACTGGGAATAGTTGCAGGAGGCCAGAAAGAAAAAGAGAGGGGGAAAAAAAATCAATTTTCCAAAAATAAAACCTCTCTCAAAAAAATGTATCCAAACAGCCAGCACTCAGCACTGTGAATAAAATTATCAGACTCAATAAATATTTCATGCTGCCATTCTAATTGCCAAAAAAAAAAGTTAATTTCTGAAGGAAAGATTTTTTTCTTCATCTTTATTTTTAAACCCTTAACATAATGACTGAGTGCCTAGTACGAACTTGATAAATTTTTAAAAGCTTTCTTTGAAAAAAAAAAAAAAAATTTCAAAGCTGAACTTGAGCAGGAGACCACAGGGAAGTGTCTAATCTTTAGTCGGACGCCTGGCACAGCCCCACTCCGGCCAGTGCCAGCATTGCATTCTGACAGAACAAGTGTTGCATGAGATGTGAAGGATGACTCCGGTCTGCCGAAAAACCCTGGAGCAGGTGTTCCTCATCCTCATTTGCAATGGAGCATGGCCCCTGGCTCAGTGAGCTGGAGCAAATGCGCTGGCAGGCCCCATCATGTACCTGCGTGCTGAGATGCACTAATGATAATGGATGCAGGCCTATTAACCAGCCCATTTGTAATGGCACACAACGCTGATTGCTCGGGGAGTGAGTCAGCGCCTTTCCAAGGGGAGCGGGGCATGCCGGGAACCCATGATCCTCTGAGCATCCCTTCTGCTCGCCTGGGTCTACAACTCTGTTAGTCTTTATTTAATAATACAAATGAATACATGATCTGCTACATGATTATACACGAGGATAAGGCGCCGTGGGCAGCACCGGCGGGGTCTTGGGCTGTGCATGGGCGCTGGATCCGCGTGGCTTTGAGCGGTTCCCTGCCTGGGCTGGGCTTAATCTGAGAAGCACCAACTCCACGGAAAAGTCAAGGGTCCGACCAGCACGCCTAAGCTTGGGGATGTACAGAAAGCTGCTGCTGATCTTTGAGTGAATTTTTTGGCGCATCTAGGGAAAAACATTCTGCTCGGCTTCTACCCTTCATTGCCTCGCTTTCCTTGGGAGGGAAAATCCTCCAAGAATAACCTTTAAAAACACACACCAGGGCTTAATTGAGGTTTGTGTTGTTCTTAAATAACTCCTCTGCTCCGTTTTATATAAATGACTCCTGCTGAAAGCCCGTTCCCCGTTTGTGGAATAATGAGGGAGCTCGGAATGGACGCTCCCGTAAAAAGCACTCGTTAATAAATAGATCACATTACTTGTAGGTACTCGATTCCAGGGCCAGCTTCGTTAAACAGGCCCTGTTGGCCCAGAACATTGCAATCAGCAGAATACACTGTAATTATTATTGTAAACTCAAGGCCTGGATTTGCCAGGTTCTTGGCAAACCCCAATAAGCTGCTTACACTGCTGGTGCTGCAGCAGCTCTTTGGATTCCTCTGCAAAACGTGCAAAAGGGCTCTTTTGTTACATTTTTTTGCAAAATAGGTGGTTTGGTTGCCAATATGGCCTAGCAGGCAAATCTCTCCAATTATTTTCCTTAATAAAAGGGGTTTTTTTGCTCAGAAGACAACACAGGGAAATAAATGAGAAAGCTCAGCTCTTACCTGAAGTTGCAACAGCCACTTTGTATAAGTGCAGTTCCCTGCGCAACGCTTCACAATTGAAGCTGTGTAAGCAGAAAAAAAAGACAATTTGTGCACATAAATTCCTGCATCTCAAAATTATCTGGCACATTCCAGTGGCTTTACACCACTCCAATAATACCAACAACTAGAAATAAAGCTTAAAAGTTGATTTAATTAATTAGTTGAGTATCTTTATATCTAAAAGCAATTCTATCCCATCAGCCAGATTGGATCCAACATTCCTAATTTTTTTCTGCTTTTCCCATGGCAGTCAAAGATTTCAGTTTGAATGACCACTCAGCCAAAAAAAAACCAAACCAAACCTAATATAAAAGAGGCTTGTACCCATCACACATCCGCAGTGGTCAGGTAAAGGCCACAAATAAATGTCCACGCAGATATGAGCAAGAGATAATATTATGGGAAATTGGGTCTGCTGGCCCAGGAAATATCCTGTCTATAGAGTTCACAAAGAATGTGAGAAGAATGAGGGACTTGGCCATTAAATGCAGCATCCCAATATTCCCAATTATCCATATAAAATTTTGCCGTTCCTATTTTCCTTTGCTCAACTCGTTGCTTTAAAAACCCAACTTGGCAACCCAATCCCCCACCCCCAAGTCCTCACAACCCCCTTTGCTGGCAGCCATCAAAGGGGTTGGAATTTCTCTATATGTATTGTACAGTATATTTCAAAGGAATTTTTCTGCCATGCACAGTATATCAATACTCAATGTGGGAGTAATTTTACTTCTTAATTTATTGCAGCAGTAACAGCATTTTCAAACTGGTCATAAAATATTCTTGTACTCTTCTAATCTGGGTTTTCAATGTTCTATAATGGGAATTCTATGAATAATATTGGGAAGTGAGAGATATTTTATACGGTATCTCTAAGGGAACAGTGTTACTGCATAAAAGTTAGGTGACATGGGAGAGACTGATAGAGGTGGTGTTTAAAAAAAATTTACCCTTCAGGATTTGTCACATGAATAATAATGATTTAGTGACATTTTTCCTTCCTAAAAATCAAATCTACTCCAAGATAGGGTTACAAAAATATGTTCTAATTATGGATGGCTCTGAAGCATAGAGAGCAAACACAGCAAGTATCAGCTATCTAATGGCCATTGCAAACAAGCAAAATACCCTCTCCTGTCCACTTTTGAATATATTCCGATTATTTTTGTATCTTGCTATTATTGAGGCCCCAGTGAGACCAAGGTCCTGCTGTAGGACGTGCCTCAAAAACAACATCCTGGTGGAAGGATCTGCACTCACCACCCACTGCAGAGAGGAGAGAGGAGAGGGGGGAGAAGAGTGGAGAAAAGAGAGAGGAAAGAGGAGAGAGGAGAGAGGAGAGAAAGGACTTCTTTCCTCCTCTCCCAGGCAGGGCTAGAGATGGATTTCCCCAGACCCTAAAGGAGAGTCTGCAATGATGCAGGCACCAAGTCTCTCAAATCCCAACCCATGCTGCCTTTTAGGAAGCAAGATGAAGATGTCTTCCAGCCCCAGGATGGAATATTACAGGTGTCTTCCCAGGGAGGGCTGTGTGGATGCTCAGAGGTCCTGGCACTGCAGTGCTGCAGCACTTCCAGCAGTGCTTGTCTTCCCTGGGGGTTGTTTTTTGAATTTCCTTCCAAGGATTTTTGTCCTCTGATACTCCCTAGAGGTCAACAACAGCCCGGCTCACACCTTTTTGATTGGCACACAATTTTGTTTTGGCTGCAAAGAGAACTTTGTCCTTGCCCTAAATCAGTGTTCAGCCCTGAGCTTTCCCACATTGCAGAGGCAGGGTGGGCAGTGCTCCAGAGGGCTGGGGGCTGGCATTGCCTCCTTTCCCCATCCGTACCCACTGCCAGGAGCTCCAGCCTCGAGGCAGCACCCTTGGCTCCACCATCCTGCACATACAGACCCCAGTTTTTCCACGAAAGCTTCGTTTCCTTGCATTCCTGGAGCAGCAGGTTTCCCGTTATTGTGCTTTCTGTTCTTCAGCACTCCTGGTGAAATTTATTGTTGTAAAGCGCCCTGAGCACACTGGCAGGGAAAGACAATTACCCAGCATTTCCAGTCTCGGAGAAGTGTAATTGTGATATATCTGTGTGCTACCTTCCAGCACAGTCCTGTGGGCTGGGGCTCATCTTTCCAGTTCCACACGGTTGTCTTGATGCCCCCTGTCCTGTTATCCCTGCAGGTGGGGGCTCTCTCCAGGCTCCTGCACTTCAAAACATCCTTTCCATGGTCAGACCCAAGTCAGGGACTTGGGACTGAGGCACAAAGTGCGATGGAGGAACCACTGCCATCAGTGTTTCTACTCATTTTAGTGTAATTCAATTCACACCATTTAAAGAAGAGCTTTTCCCAAGTCTTTGGTGTAAAATTGGAGGATACTGGGTGCTTTTTGATGGAAATGCTTTCCTGGGAAACATGCACTCCTTGAACCCAAAGCATGAAAAGCTCAACAGCACACTGAACCAGTCCCTGCCCAGTTCTCCTGTGCCATAATTTTTGGATAGTGACCCAAAATGAGCCAAACCCAGCGAGGTCAGTCTGTCAGGGCAGACTTACCATCCCAGAGCACATCACTCTAAAAGCCACACGAGGGGACCATGTGTTTGGAACCAGGCAGCTGCAGCAGATGGTTCCTGCCCCTCAGCAGCTCTCCTGGTCTGCACTGCAAGCTCTAAAATCAGGGATGAACCAGCAGCTTCTTCCCAGCTTACCCTGATGGTGGAGGAAGCAATGTTTGGGATCCCAGTGAGGCATGGAGTTCAGGGAATGGGCATTTCCAGGGCACACACCGTGGCTTTCAAAGGTCTCAAAACATCAGTGCATGAACTGCTGTCCCAAATACACCAATTTCCCCTCTTTTGTGTTTTTATTTACCGCCATTTGGGCATTTATTTGGAACTGAAGCACAGGGATACAGTTTAGTGATGGAGCTGGCAGTGCTGGGATAACAGTTGGACTCAGCGACCTTAGAGGGCTTCTCCAACCTAAACAATTCTATGGTTCTAGAATCAAACACAATTGCACAAGGATCCCATGGGATTGGCCATCCTGAACTGATCCAAAGGTCCATCTCAGCTCCCAGAGACCACATCCAGGGAGGTTTGGACAAGTTGGAGCAGGGAGCAGGTTTCCTACAGCTGAGCTCTCTGTTCCCGGAGATTTGAGTAACAAACTGTCCTGCCTGATAACTTTTGGTCCAGCTTTTAGTCCCAACGTTTTCTCATGCCCTATCCCAATGCAGGAGCCACCTTTGACCCTCCCTAGAGCCTCCTTCTATACCTGCAGGTGTATATATCTTATATATCCTTTTAAAATCATTTTTCCTAATATTTCTCCATATAAATCATCCTTTCCCCCCTTTGACACTGCTACTGAGCCCTGACTGCACACGAGTGCCTGCATACAATTGCCCAAGACCAGGCTTGACTATCCCTAAGCTGGTGTCTCCATTCCCTATAATCATTAATTATTTTACACAAGAAATGCCAAGCAGCTGGAAGCTCGGGAAGAATCGGTTATGAGCTGACTTGAGAAGGATACGGGATGGATGCAAAGGGCAGGTGGCAGAAATCCCACATATTTTCACCACCACAGAGCTTCACATCAATCCAGTATTTTTTTGCAAGACCCAGAGCACGCCTGCTGCTTGGTCTGAGACATGAAGGATCTCATGTCTGCTTTTATGTGTGTTAGCCCTGCTGAATTCGCCTGTCTGTGAGCACAGCTGGGCTTTAGTTCCCTCTAAAGCTGACCAAAGGCAGCAGGATTTCCAGCATCACATGCATGGCTTTGCTCATGTGCACACCCAGACTCGTACACGCACACATATGGAAATTTTTCCACAAAAAACAAAGTTTCCAGGTAAAAAGAAGCCTCTGAGGTTACCAACAGTGCAGGTTAATTGACATTTTTTCAGTGTCACTGCTTGTGCCTTCTGGTATAGATAAGGCTGAGAGGAATGATAATTTCCCTGCTTGGCTACCCATTTCCAGAGCTGATGGTCAGTGGCAAAACATCTGGAGCTCAGTGAGAGCTCCCTCGAAAAATTAAGAAGACTCTGGATTTCTGAGAGTTTTAGCAATATGTTTCAAACAATATTTCAAGCTCAAATAAATTACTTTTTTTTGACAAAACAAAACAAAACAAAAACACTTTTTCAAGACAAAAACATTTTCCTGGACTATGTCCAAGCTTTGCATTTGCCAAAATTTGAAGTTATGCTCGAGGGAGAGCAGAGTACCTTTGGCACATCTGCTGAAACGAGGAGAACTGTGTCTCTGGCTATGGTGAAGGAGGAGGAATGTAGCAACTTAAGCCTGCTTTTTGGGGTCAGGAAGCACAGAAGAAGTGATGAAAAACAGCCCAAAGCAAAAGGAGAACGATTTAGTTTCTCTTCCATGAGGCCGCCTCAGCGGCTCAAGGGAGGGAGGGGGGGAAGGAAAAGAGGGGAAAGCTGGAAAAAAAAAGAAAAAAGAATGAACAAAAACTGAGGGTGGCTTGGCTGGTGCGTTTGGGGTTTGGTTTTTTCTCCCTTTCCCATCTGCAATGGCTTTCGTAGAGATATCAAAATCAAGAAGAGAGAAATCGGATCAAAGAGCCTGAGCAGATTTGCTGGTAGCAGAAAATACCGTTGGCACCTCTCCTTAGGTAGAGCGAGGACCACACGATTCCCCGCTATTGTTAAAGCGGGATTTTCCTTGAAGTCCAGCTAATCCATTAAGGGAGCAGCCTAGCAGGGGCAATGGGCCAAGACCCAATGCTCTGAGAGCTCTGCAACAGCTCTGAGAAAGCAACTCGAACAAACGCCGCGGTGCTGCTGCGAGGGTTGGTGTCTTATCCCGCCGCACAAGACAAAGGATTAACGCGCTTATCTGGGAGCAGCAAGTGAGCCCCGCGCCGCCGCCGCCGCACAGGCACTTATAGGCATCGCTTAGTGGGCAGCAAGGAGGAAAAAAAGGAGGGAAAAAAAAAAAGGAATCAATCAGCAGAACCCCTGGGGAGCTTGGGAGAGGGAGATTTTGAGGTTCTGCAGCTTGGCGCGGCATGGAGGGCCGGGGCACGGCGAGGGTGGTGAGGGGAGCTGGGTACAGGAGAGCCAGCGGGGCCCCTGGTTCATGAACCTGTCGCTCTAAAAGCCTGTTTGTGCTTAGCCAGTCTGCTGGAAGCACATCTGCTAATATCCACTAAAGAGAAAAATGGTGTAGGGAATATGTGGATGTCTTCTCCGCCTTGCTTGGGAAGCCAAGGACCAAGGGCACGATATTCTGCTCGGGGGAGGAAACAAGGGGAGCAAGTCCTGAAAGTACTGGGAGAAGCCGACAGGAAAACACAAGTGTTTTCTGTTCTCAGCACGGGTAGAGAGAGGGGGAAAACCACCCCCAATCCTGCTCAGAATGGTTATTTGTGCCCCTTTCAAGCCTTCCAAGGGGTGCCACCAGCCTGGGCCTCAGCGGCAGGGTGGGAAACACTCAGGCACTTTCATGCCTCACCTCGTAGCCCTGACACCAGCACCTGGCACTGGACAAGATGTATTTTGACAGCCTGCCAAAAGCCCTTTTCAGGGAGGATGTGATGGCAAAAGCACGGAAGGGAGAGCATTTGCACCCATTTTCCAGGTGCTCCAAGCCAGAAGAAAAAGCCAAGCAAGAGCAGCTCCTGCAGACACCCAGGTGGAGCTGCAAGGACAAAACACATCCTGTCCTGCTCCACAAACACCCAGGGCAGCTGCTGCCACAGCTCCCAAGTAAAATGTTTTTGACAAGTGAATAATTTCATGTTACATTGACCATAGGAATTAAATGATAATGAAAAAAAACCCTAAAGGGCTCAAATTAACAGCATGGAGGCTGAAGTAGTAAAGCAAAATTTATGGGGAAAAATAGCGTCTATAGTCTGGGATCACAAAGTTTGTTTAATATTTTGGGTGGTTCTAAAGAAATTTCCTGACAAGGATTTGGGGTAGGCAGCAGCCACGACCAGAGGGCAAGGGAACAAACAACACTCACCTCTTTCTCTGATTGCCTTGATAAATTCACTTAAGAAAGTGAGAATTGCCTGGAAGTAAAGGAGAATCCCCCAAGTAACAAAAGGAAGAAATGAAGGGTTTGTTCTTTTTTCACTGGAAATAGCATTTAAAATCTGTGCCAACCAGGAGAGCACCAGAGGTTTGGCATAAAATTGGACCCAGGCTGAATAAAGAATAAATAATTTGGAATCACACAGACCTAAAACCACCCCCACCTGAAGAGCTCAGGACCTGAAGTACAAACAAAATTATAGAACAGTTTCTCACAGTATCTTCAGCCTGTTGCTCCTGAAGTAGAGCCCTCCTTTGCACAGGACATCACACCAAAAACATTCTTGCACTACTCCAAGCTCCTATTGGGGTTGGGATTAGCCCAACCCAGACAAGTACAGCAAATTCAGGAAATTAAAAAAGGGTTTTCAGGAAATTAAAAAAAGGGTTTTCAGGAAACAAAGGGTTTTCAGGAAGGATGGGCTCCTGTACCCATTCCTGTACGAAGCCACAGGACTGGTGCCACAGGGAACGGGTGGCAGAAAGACTTCAGCACCATCCATCATTGCCCGTGGCCAAGTGGCAGCAGCTTCTCCAGACTGTGGCTTGTAGAGGGAGGGAGGAGAGGGAGAGGCCTTTGGCTCAAAGCCAGCTCATCCCTCAGTTTTTCCCTGCTCCAAGGAGGTGACCTTGCTTGCCAACTTCCTGACTACCCCTTACGTTATGAGGCACATCACCCTGACCCCGTCCATTTGTCCTAATTATTATTTTGCCAGACTCACACAGTGGACACAGGATAGATTAGGGAAAAGAGGAAGGGAAGCTGAAAGGCCTGTAATGAAAATTTAAAGTTGTGTGACTCCCGCTGTTCGTATTTTTCCCGTCTCCAAGTGCATCGAGTGTGTTTCATCCCACAACTAATCGTAACTATCTTTTCTAAGCAGTAGTGCAGAGATGAGTAAGTAGGAGAATGATCCTGCTAATAACATCCACATGATGACATTATCACCAGGGTCTACAAACTTAATTGGTCATTTAGTCCAGCTGAACAGTAGGGGTTCAAAGGATATTCAAATGCATCAAAAACCACCCC